>NC_088338.1:17550000-17850000 GCF_036884655.1 Musa acuminata AAA Group
TTATTATAAAAAAATATCGATTGAAAAGAATCAGACGAGTTATAAAAAACAAATTCGAAATCATTTGAGCCAAAATCTCGAGTACGGGCCCTGCAGAGGACTGCTTGGTTCTAGGATCTGATGCTGAGGAAGGGGGAGAAACCTCCGGAGGATGAAGGTGGAAAGCCCAAAGGAAGGGGTGGCAGCAACGGAAGAACGGACCGAGCGAGGGGAAGGGATCGTGAGGGAGCGGGGCCGATGGGGTTTCCCCCATCGCTCGACAAAGAAACTCTCACGGGGCTTGTCCACTAGAGAAGAAAAGACAGGGCCTTCGCTGCTTTTTGAACCGCCCAAGACACCGCACGGGAATGAATGGGCCGAAACTGACAACGATAAAAACCTACCACGACTCCAGCAACGAAAACTCGTGCTCGTCCGTTTCGCCGTCGGTCAAATATCCTCGCGCGGGTTCCGAAACCAACGGCGGTGATGCTCCGTCCCTGTGGGCCCCGCCCTCTCCCAGCCCCCGACCCCTCGTGAAGCGCCAACGTCGGCGCACGCGCTTGATCCTCGGCGGCCCCCCGTTCACGTACCCCTCACGTGGTCCCCGCCTTCGTTCGCCGGCGCCTTTCGCCGCCTCTTTACTTGCCCCACCTGCCGCCGTCAAACCCTAACGCTATCGACGTCGACTACATAATAGTCCAGCGCGCGCGAGAGAGAAGGGAATCGGGGTTTGGGATCGGGAAGATGGAAGGGAGGGAAGCGGCGCCGACGAGGCCACCGAACCTGGCGGTGCTATACCGAGAGGACTGCTGGAGCGAGGGGGAGACGTCGGCGCTGGTAGACGCCTGGGGCGACCGCTACATCGAACTCAACCGCGGGAACCTCAGGCAGAAGCACTGGCAGGAGGTCGCCGACGCCGTCAACTCCCGCCGCGGCGCCGGACGCCGCCCGCCCCGCACCGACATCCAGTGCAAAAACCGCATCGACACCCTCAAGAAGAAGCACAAGGTCGAGAAGGCCCGGATCGCCGCCCGCGCCGAGAGCCAGTGGCCCTTCTTCTCCCGCCTCGACGCCCTCGTGGGATCCTCCCCGGCCCCGGCCCCGGCCGCTCCGAAGAAGCCCTCCGCCTCGCTGTCTCTCGCCCTGCCGCTCCCTTTCCACCGCAAGGGCTCATCCTTGTCCGCCGCCACCGCCGTGGGCCCGGCGGAGCCGAGGAAGAAGCAGTCTACCGCCGCCGCCACGTCGTTCCCGGTGGATAGCCCGTTCTTCAGGCGTGCGGCCGCGGCGAAGGACAACGAGGAGGGGTCGGGATCGCTGTCGAGATCGTCGTCGAGATCGTCGTCGAGATCAGAAACGGGGTGGAAGAGGGGGAGGGAAGGGGAGGGCAACGGGATCCGGGAACTGGCTAGGGCGATCGTGAGGTTTGCGGAGATCTATGAGAGGGTGGAGGAAGCAAAGCAGAGACAGATGATGGAGCTGGAGGAGCAGCGGATGGAGTTTGTTAAGGCGCTGGAGTTACAGAAGATGGAGATCATAGTGGATTCGCAAGTGCAGCTTGCAAAGATCAAGCGTTCCAGGCAATCACATACTGGTGAGAGATCTGATCTCTTCTTTATTCTGCTGCAGTAAAAGTTGAATTTGTTTCCACTGATTTGGTTTGCTATTTCAATCTGAGAAACAAAATCATACTTCATGCCTTCCATGAACTTGTTTGGTATACTGATTGATATATTGGTAGCTCTTTTCTTCAACTTTGTATTAATCTCATTTTCGTATGATGTCAAGTCACTAGGAAATATTGACAGAGCCCAAAACCTGCTATTCTATGGGAGGAATGAGAAAGGTAAATTAAATTGTTAGAGCTTGGATGATAAATCTTTATAAAATAAATATCATCACTGGCATCATTCTCATCCATAAAGAGAACTCACTCACTGGCTATGAATTCACAACTCCATCAAATATAGTCGACTGTTTTTTTCCTAAGCCAACAACATTCTGTTTCAACTGCTATATATACTTGGGAACTCATGTCGAATTTAGCAGTTAGATACTTTCATGCATAATATTTCCTTTTAGTTGTGCCTACTTATGCAACTTGGGGCTCTTGAAAATGGATAATGCGTGTGAAAACCAGCTGCCTACTTTCTAGGATGACAATAGGGGAGCAGCTTGAACTTGAATGTAATGAGGGATCTTTTTTTTAAGCTGTGCAACTACAAGAATAAAGATAGAAGAATCTTTTCTGGACTCGGTACGAGTAAATTTGGTTGATCTGAAGACAAACCGGACCCAGTTTGAATTCTAATGAGTCTTTTGTTCCCTCATCATCTGCCTAATCTGAATTTACGGCTTAATTCTTCAAGTCTTTTATTGCACCAATTCTCTTCGGTAATGTGTCGTCAACTCATTCTCAAAATTGATGGCTTTGCTTTTTTAGTATAGGTTATTTCGATTTATTTCTTGCCATATCTAGAAGGCATCTGTGGCCTTCCAATGATCCAATCCCTTTTGCTAATAGATCTTATTTTCCCGAAATTTAAGTAGAATGGAGGTTACATTTATAATTGAATCTGAACTTTTGAAGGAACTTTAAGTCTAAGCTGGTTTCCACGTGACTTCTCATGTGTTCTTCTTCTATACGAGGAACACAAGTACATGAAGAGTGAGCTAAAAAAACAGATGTCTGATATCTTGTCACATTCTTTCTTAATCAAGCTGAAGGAAAACAATTTAGTTCTCTTGTCACACATCTTTGTTGCTGACTGTCATTCTGTTCCTTTGGCATATTTGTGTGGCTTGCTTATGGCATTCCATCATCATTGCATATTACATGCAAGCTTTCACAATAGTAATTCATATCATTATTTTGCTCCTTAATGTACTGCAGATCCCTAATCTAATATTTCCTTTTGCTGTTGGATAAGTTCATGACGTATTTGTTGTCTAAATAAATCATGTTCCAGAACTGCCGTGATTCTTTCTGAGTTTGACCGTGAATGTTTCTTTTGGCTTTTGATGACGATTAATCATTGGTGTATTGCATGATATAAAGTCTTTGATGACGCTCTTCAGAGACAACAGTCATGTGGACTTGTGAGTATCGTTCTTTATAGTTGCCTTAAGATTCATAATAAAAAAAAAGCTGAATTTTTTGCTACTTTAGGAGCTGCATTTAAAAAAAAAAAAGTATTTTCCATGATAGAATGTGGTAGCACAAAGTCATTATTGATGATAAATCTTTACTGAGATCAGAGCTGTTTAATGTATTTCTAGGAGACTTTGATAGTTAAGAGCACAGCTAAAAAAATTAATCTGAATATGTGCTTTGCTTTTGCTTTTCTGCAGATAGCTATCTATAATTAGATCAAGGGAGAGAATTTATGGTCATGGTGACCATACTTTGTGAATGCTTTGGTTCGTCCCAACTTCCTCTCCGTCATGCACTTTTAGAGAACCTGTCGACATACCTTTTATGCTTGGAGAGTACTTTTAACCCCTTTTCTTTTATTACTTGGTATTGTCTTTTAATCGGTGGTCATGGTGACCGTACTTTGAAACTGGAATGCATTCATCTATTTCCCTTGACATAAGAACAAAATGCACTATTGAGAAGAATGGAATTATACACCACTCTATATGAGAAACCCTTTTCCAAGTAACAGATTCTAAGTTAAACAGGTCGTAGTAGCTTACAGATATCAGGAAGTCGTGGTTATACAAATTATGACAATTTTAGTTACTTGACTACTAAATCTCAACATACAATTGTGTTAGCAGATCACCTCTCTACTTATATCTGCTCCCAGGTTGAGAAGCTTCGCTTCAAAGTTCTCATAGCCTCTATCGATATGATGGACACCCACAACTTCTGTGACTCCTCTCGCGGCCATTCCCGCTAGAACCAGGGCAGCTCCACCCCTCAAATCAGCTGCTTCAACTTTTGAACCAGAAAGAGCAACACTGGAAGGGAAGAGGCGAACCGTAAGCAACATATGTTCCAGGTGCATTCTCAGCATAAGTTTATGAACATGGACATTAAAATGCTGGAATCAAACATACTTCCTTTGTGTTGTTCTCCCTTTAACAAAGGCTGACCTCCCATGAACTTCTATTCTGGCACCCAGCTTTTGCAACTCCTTCACTGCAAAATGAGAACCAAAGAAAAGGAAAGCCAAATTTGTAGGTAACAACAAGCCATTTTAACTGCATTATAGAGTGTTTTTTCTTCGATATGAAGTTGTTAAAACAGAGAAAATAAATCAAATTTGGAATTCAAGAACAAACCAATTGGATTGACAAGAGAAGAAATCCTAGTGGTAAGATGAGAACGGAGACGCTCAAGATACACCATGCGCTACATGAAAGGTGTGTGAATTTAATGCTGGTAAAACGAAGAGAACAATGCAAGAATAAGCATACCGTGGTGCATTCGGTTCTCAAAAACAGATTCTTCAACGATGCTTGGTCCACCACAGGTTGTCAACAAGGCCATGAACTGAGGTTGAAGATCCGTAGGAAAGCCTGGATAAGCCAATGTCTTGAGATACAACCCTCGAAGATCACCACCGGCGGTTGCCGTCGCAGCTGAAACCTGCAAGTAGTTATGCCTCAAAACATCAGGCATAAGCATGGAGAGAGACGAGCAGCAGCAGACCCAGATTTCCCCAACCTCAAGAATGCCATCTCCCTTCTGCGAAATCCTACAGCCAACCGCAGAGAGCTTGTCGATGATGCTGGTTAGATGACAAGGGATGACAGGGGACAACGAAATACAAGATCGGGTAATTGCTGCTGCAACCATGAAAGTGCCGGTTTCTATTCTGTCCGGTATCACGGTGAACTGAGCTCCATGCAACGACCTTCTACCGTCGATGACAAGCGTGCGAGTGCCAACCCCTTTGATCTGCGCCCCGCAGGCGAGGAGGAACCGAGCGAGGTCTGCCACTTCGGGTTCCTGGAGAAGGAACGAGTAGTAGCCTATTTTAGTCGGGAGATACAACGAAAACTTGATGTGTTTGAGAGTTCGAACCTGAGCTACGTTGGTGAGCACGGACACTCCCTCTGCCATTGAAGCCGCCATCATGAGGGTTTCACTTGCGCCAACACTCGGGTAATCGAGATGGAACCGTCCTCCGGTGAGTCCTCTGCCATTTGCTGCCTTCACATGCACTTTCCCATGCCTGTTCAAGTGCAAAAACGCATGTCAGATGCTTAATGGCTTAGAAATGGTTTGGGATTTCGTTCTTGATTTCATTTATTTTCTTGTTGATGTGAATTGTGGCAATCCTCCCTCGAAGTGCTATGAAACACAGCAGCTATAGGTAATCACGAAGGCAAAGCCAAGAATTGACTTAACTCAGTTCCACGACAGCGCCGAGAGCGGAGAGGCCACGGAGGTAGAGATCAACAGGGCGCGCTCCGATGCTGCACCCGCCCGGCAGAGCGACTGCCGCCTCCCCAAGCCGCGCGACCAGGGGGCCCAGCACAAAGAACCCCGCCCGGATCTTCCTGACCTCGTCCGCTGCCGGCTCCGCCGAGCTCAGCGACGTGGAGTCCACCGCCAACTCCCCGCCGCCCCTTTCCTGCACCTGCGCCCCCAGGGAGCGGAGGATCGCCACCATCGCGCGGGCGTCGGAGATGTCGGGCACGCCCCGGACCTCCACGGCGCCGCCGGAGCAGCAGAGGGCGCCGGCCAGCACGGCGAGGGCGGAGTTCTTGGAGCCGCTGATGGGGACGTGGCCGGAGAGGTGGCCACCCCCCGAGATGACGAGCTTGTGGTGGTGTTGGTCGGTCGAGCGGGGGAGGACGGGGACGGCGGGCGCGTCCGCGGCCAAATGCGAGGGCATTGGGTGGAGGGAGACGGGGGAGGGGATGGAATGGGAGAAGGGGAGCGCCATTGGACAGGATCGACGTGGTTTAGGGTTTGAGTTCCTCGATGATGATAATGATGGTAAGGTGATTTGGAGGCAAAATAAGTTCGAATTAGGCGGCAAGCATAGAAATCGGTTAATGGGATTATTGTTCGGCCTTTCCAAGTAAAAAACTCTTATTTAGTTTGGTACGTTTTTTATACTGGAAATTGCTGCTATTCGCAACTTTTCTTTTTTTTTTTTCTATTTACGATCCATTGCTTCATATAATTATTTTAAAAATAATAAAATATAATTTTATTAAATAATTTTTTTACTAATCATATATTTATTTTTCACAACCTCTCAATTGGTCCAGACGTCCTTTAGGTTTATACATATTGATCCAAAAGATTATATCTTTCTGAAAATATTAGGAATATTATCTTTTTGAATCTAAATCTGACGTTTTAAATCTAAAAAATATTAAATCGATCTAACAAACATAAAAAATTATTTCTGACATTCTCATCTATATTCAAATTGTTCTATTTGATTATCCATATTTTTCTATCATTTTACATCATCAAAAATAAAAGATATTCGACTAATGTAAGTTTGTTAGAATTAAATGATAAGTTGAGAGTATTTAGAGGAATATTTTATAAATATTAAAAGTTTTTAGTATTAGGATCCGAGTAGCACTAAGAGGGCGGTGAATTAGTGCAACGGATTAAAACTCGTAAGTTTGAAATCGATTTCGTAAATGTGTAGAGATTTCGATTCGACGAAGGATGACATAACTAAAATAGCTTGAGTAAAGGTAGTCAAGAGTAGGGAGATGAAGACCGAACGATTTGCAGTTAAGTAGAGAAATGGTTCAAAAAATTAAACACTCACACATTCAAGGAACACCACGATGTATAGTGGTTCGGTCAAATGACTTACATCCACTTTCGAAGCCTTCTTCGATGAGGCTTCCAACTTCCACTAGCAAATCACTTTGTAGAGAAAGGACCAAATACCCCTCTTACAATATTCTTACAAGTGATTCACACTCTTACAGATTTTTCCAAAGAGAAAGAGGGAGGTGAACACTTAAGCTATTGAAAATAAGATTTTGCTAGAGTTTTTTCTCACTTTCTAACTTATCAAAAAGGTATTATCTCTGTTGAGAATTGACGGGTATTTATAGGCCCCAAGAGGATTCAAATTTGCACTCCAAATTTGAATCGCTTTTGGGTTTCTCGGTGGCGGTGCCACCACCTTTTAGTGGTAGTGCTACCGCTTGCCAATGTCTGACACTGACAGTGTACTAGCGGTGCCACCGCCGGTCCTCTCGGGTTCTAGGTGGTGCCACCGCCCAGTCCGATAGTGTATTGGCGGTGCCACCGCCGGATCTCTCGAGTTCTGGGCGGGTGCCACCGCTCAGTCCAACGGTGCCACCGCTTGGACTATTCCAACTCACTGGTTGGGCTCCAAACTTGGCCCAAACCAGTCCAAACTCGGGCCTAATTGGCCCCTAACCGGGTTACAGGATTAACCCTTAATCCTAACCCAAATTATATGCAAACTACGAAATTAAGACATAGCCCTAAGCAAATTTTAATCGGCAACGTCGAGTTTCCTTCCGGCGAGCTTTCCGACGAACTTCCAGCGGACTTTTGATACACCCTCAGATTTCTTCCGACGAACTCCTAGTAGGCTCCCGGTCTTGTGGTGAGTTCAACGAGTCTTTGGCAAGTATCTGAACCTTCTCGGTGATCTCTGTGAACCTCCGACGATCTTTTCGGCGGACTTCCGGAAACTTCGGCAAGTCCCCGATTCTTTCTCGGTTGGTTCCAACAACACTTCCGATGATTCTTCGGACTTTCGACGGACTCTCGAACACCCATCGAACTTGACTCCGGTAAACTTGCTTTATGTCTTCATGCTATCGTAGTTAATCCTGCACATGTAAAACATACTTTGATCTAGACAATTAATCCTAAGCATCTAATCAAGTTGTCCGGCATGTCATTGGTCCCTCGACGCTTCGTCCGATTCTTCGGCGCATCGTCCTCTCTTACGGCCTATTGCCCAATTGGCTAGTTGACTCCGCAACTCCGATATCCTTGGCGCAATATCCGCTTTTCTTGGCCCGATGCCCGAATCCATGGCTCGAAGCCTTTTGTCGATACGTCGATCGATCCACCAGCCCGATGTCCAATCTTCTGACATGTTCTTCCGGCCCAACATGATTTTTCTACTTTAATTATCTCATCCTGATCGAAGCATCCTACGTCACTCAAAACGTAGATTAAAACATAAACACATATTGATTGGTTTCATCATCAAAATCTGAGATTCAATAATCTTTCCCTTTTTGATGATGACAACCAATCGACGATGGAGTTAACCTTAACTTCCGGAGTTTAAATAAACTCCCCCTATCAATATACCATATTGATAGAAACTCTTGGATTCAGAAATCCAAGCAACATGTCATGATAAAATCATGACATATAATCAACATACTTCTCCCCCTTTATCATCAACAAAAAGGAGAAGTAGCATAATCAAGTGTTTGTGATATACAAGTTCAACTCATTGTATGAAAAACATAATATCCATTTTTATCATCATGCAAGTTTGCTATCATCATAGATATACATGGTAGTACGATAGCAAGTTTACAATATACAATTTTGAGATATTTAAGAAAGCAACTCTTGGTTCTTGAAATATAAGTTTTGCTAGATGTGCAAGTTAACTTTTTGCTTCTTAAGATAGGCAAGATAGCACTCCTTGGTGATGTTCAAGATAGCAATTTCTTCTCTTTTGATAAGTGCAATTTTTATTTTTTTTTTCTTGAATTGTATGAGCTAGCAAATTAACTTTCTAGCATATTTTGCTCCCCCTTTATCATTGTCAAAAAGAAGAGAAGAACCTTTACGTTAATTTCTAAATTATGATAAAGGTAAATAGCATAGATGAAAATTCAAGTCTTGAATGTCAAAATAATTATTTTATCATGAATATTTTATCATTGCTTCAATCATCACTATAACTTATCATGCACAAAATGTAAAATCATCTAACATGATACAAACATTTATTTTTAAAATATTTATCACTATTTTCATGTATGATAATAAAGTATTAATGATACCAAACATTAAATCAATATTTTGAAGTATTTATCACTTCATGATTGTTGGTATCAAATATTTATCATTTAAAGCATTCATGATACACATCATATGCAATACATCACATACATCATCATAATAAAAAGAATATGCATCATTCCAAATCATAAATATTTCAAATCATCATGGTATTAATCTGTCAAAAACTGGGAGATGACACTTTTCAGCTCTAAATTCAAACTGATTGGGGCCTATATAAACCCCACCCTTTCTGCATAAAAGGGAAACTGAAAGCTTACATTTATTCTGAGAATTTGAGAGCTTAAAAGTATTGTAAAAGGCTAAAAGTTCTTCTCCCTCTCTTCTTCTAAGTTTTGATCATTCAAGAGAGGAGTGAAAATCTATAAGGGTTGTCTCCTAAGCCCGTCAAAAGGAGAAAAGATATAAAAGGTGGTTGGCCTTCGCCTATTGAAGGAAGGCCTCTAGTGTACGTTGATGACCTCATCGGAGGAGGAAGCCAAAAGTGGATGCGGTGCTCTCTGGTTTGCATTTATTCTTGCTGTTTACCTTACTGCAAACCTCAATATGTCCTTTACTTCCTCATTACTTTTGCTGCACTCCTTTACGAACTCACTTTCAAGTTAAGTTTCCGAAAACGGTTTTACGTCGGAAACGATTTCATCGTACGAACGTCGTTTGAAATCGACGAAAGTTTTCCGCTGCACTAATTCACCCCCCACTCTTAGTGCTCTTGATCCTAACAATTGGTATCGGAGCGGGGTTAACTCTTAATCAGATTAAAACCCAAGAGAGATGGCATATGCCGGAAACCAAGAGGGCCACTCTATTACATGTCCACCCATGTTTAATAGGATGGACTAAATCTACTGGAAGACTTGAATGAGGATCTTCCTTATTTCCATAGATTTGAACTTTGGAATCTTGTTGAAAATGAATTTTCAAAGTCTTCTGTTCCAATGATCGATTGGAATGAATTGGAGAAGAAGACTTTCGCTCTTATTGCAAACGCTATGAATGCCTTATTTTGTGCGCTTGATAAAAATGAGTTCAATCGTGTTTCGATTTGTGAAACTGCATTTGATATTTGGCACATACTCGAAGTGACTCATGAAGGCATGAGTAGGGTAAAAGAGTCAAAAATCAATCTTTTAATATATTCTTTTGAACCTTTTCGAATGAAACCGAGCGAGACCATAGGCGACATGTACACCCGTTTCACAGATGTCATCAATAGTCTAAAAGGACTCGATAAAAGTTTTTCGGATTTTGAGCTTGTGAATAAGATTCTAAGATTGCTTCCAAAGAGTTGGTACCCTAAAGTCACTACTATTCAAGAGGCTAAAGATTTAAACAACTTCCCTCTTGAAGAATTAATCGGATCATTAATGACCTACGAAATGACTTGCAAAGCTCATAAAGAGCAAGAAGACATCCTTCCAAAGAATAGGAAGGATATGGTACTTAGAACTTTAGAAGACCACTTGAGAGAAAACTCAAGTGATGAGGACTATGACGATTACTTGGCACTTCTAACAAGGAAATTTAAAAAATTCATTAAAAGAAACAAGTTTAAAAATGACACAAAAAATAAATTTGAACCCAAGAAGGACCAAGTTATTTGCTACGAATGCAAGAAGCCGGGACACTACAAAAGTGATTGTCCCCAAGCCAAGAAGAGAACACCAAAGAAGAAGGCTCTCAAAGCAACGTGGGATGACTCAACCACGTCCGAAGAAGAGGAGTCCAACACCGAGCAAGTTGCTCATGTTGAATCTCGGATTTTGATGATGAAACTAATTGATTGTGTTTATATGTTAAACTGCATTTTGAGTGATGCAGGTCTACTCGATCAGGATTAGACAGTTAACATAGGAGGAATTGACGTTGCGCCGGAGGAGATCACGTTAGGATATTGGATGGCAGAAGGCTTCGGACGTCGGGCATCGGGCCAAAAGCGAAATTATGCCAAGGATATCGGGGTTGCAGAGGTCAGCCGCCGATTGGGCAACAAGCCGCAAGAGAGGACGATGCGCTGAAGAATTGGACGAAGCGCCAACCAATGATGTGCCGGGCAACAGAATGTCAATTCGCGTTGTAATAATTGTCTAGATCGGAGTAGAGTTTTGGCTTGTCTGTGCAGGATTAACTATGATAACGACGAAGACATAAAGTGAAACAAAGTGTCGGAGTCAAGCGCGAAGGATTTGTTGTGAGTTCGAGAGTTCGACGAAAGTCCGAAGGTTCGTCGGGAATGCTGCCGGAACTAGCCGAGAATGAGTAGGGATCTTGCCGAAGGGTTTTTCGGAAGCTCGCCGGAAGGTTCGTTGGAAGTTCGCGGAGCTCGCCGAGAAAGATCGGAGCTTGCTGAAGAAGCTCATTGGAACTCGCCAAGATCAAATCGTGAAGTCTAGGAGCTTGTCGGGAGTCCGTAGAATGGTTTCCGAGAGTTCATCGGAAGACCGTCGGAAGTTCGCCGGAAGCTCGCCGGAAAAAGTCTTGACTTGCGGACTTTGTAATAGCTTAGAAAATGTCTTTAAATTTGTAATTAGCACATTAATTAGGGTTAGGATTAGGTGTTAATCTTATAACTCAAGTAGGGGCCAATTGGGCCCGAGTTCGGACTGGTTTGGGCCAAGTTTGGAGCCCAACCAGTGAGCTGAAATAGTGTAGGCGGTGGCATCGCCAGATTAGGTGGTGGCACCGCCTAGAACCCGAGAACCAAGCGGTGGCACCGCCCAACACCCGAGAGCCAAGCAGTGGCACCGCCAGTCTACTGTTAGTGTCAAACACTGACAGGCGGTGGCACTGCCAGCATCGGGAACCAAAGAGAATTCAAATTTTGGAGCCCAAATTTGAATCCTCTTGAGGCCTATAAATACCCCTCAAATCTCAGCTGAGATTACAACTTTTTGAGAAGCAATTGATTGAGAGAAAGGTCTTAGAAAAGTCTTAGCAAGTCTTGTTTTCAATTTCTTGAGCGTTCACCTCCTTCTTTCTCTTCAAAAATTTGTAAGAGTATGAACCATTTGTAAAAGGTTGTAAGAGGGGTATTTGCCCTTCCCCTTCAAGAGATTTGCTAGTGGAAGGTGGGAGCCTCATCGAAGAGGACCTCGCAAGTGGATGTAGGTCATTTGACCGAACCACTTTAAAATCGGTGTGATCTCTGGTTTGCATTCTTTTATTGCTATTTACATTACTGCTACCTTCTTACGTGCTTTATTTCCTCATTACCTTTGCTGCATATCTTTACAAACACGCGTTCAAGTTAAGCTTTTCAAGTTTGGTTATTATCGTTTCAAAAGATTTGTCGAAACGAAAGTTTTAATCCGCTGCACTAATTCACCCCCCCCCCCCCCCCCCCCCCTCTTAGTGCCGCTCGGATCCTAACAGCTCACTATGCCCTAATGGCCATCGGAGAGAAGGTAACGAATTTAATTGATGCAGATTTATCATTTGATGAATTATTAAATGCTTTCCATGGCTTATTTGATGAATGCAAAACAATTAGTAGAAAATATAAATTGTTAAAAAAAGGAGCATGATAGTCTTATTAGTAATTTTGATAAATTAAAAACTGAATATCATAATAGTTTAGCTCCATGTATAAAATGTCATGATCTAGAAACTCTTCAAAAGGAGAACTTGCTACTTAAGGACACCTTGAAGAAATTCGAGGTTGGTAGCAAGTCTTTGAATATGATCTTTACAAATAAGGGTCACATTCCTAAAAGAAGTGGAATCGGATTTGTGAGAAGTCCTCACCAAAATCCAACCACCTTCATTAAAGGCCCTATCTTACATGTTCGGCACCAAAGCAGATGAACTTTTATTGCAAACATGGATATAGAACTTATCATTGTCCATTTAAGAAAGTTAGTCCGAACAAACTGATTTGGGTTCCTAAAGGAACCATGATAAATTCTATGCAACATGATAAACAATTTAGATCAGTTTTTGAGGCACCAAAAAGTAAATGGGTACCTAAAAATCATCCTTTCTTGTAGAAATATATACCATCACAAGCTAGGAGCAAGAGATGGTACCTCGATAGTGGATGCTCAAGGCATATGACCGGAGATCCATCTCAATTCTCTAAGCTCACTAGCATAGACGAAGGCTATGTCACCTTCGGAGATAACAACAAGGGTAAAATCATTGGCAAAGGAACCATAGGTAACAAATCTAACTTCTTTATTGAAGATATTCTGTTAGTTGATGGTTTAAAACATAACCTATTGAGCATTAGTCAACTATGTGATAAATGATATATTGTCAAATTCGAATCTAATGCTTGCATCATTGAAAAACCACACAAAAACACATATATGATTGTATTAAAATAAAATAATGTATACACCATTGACATCAATGATCTTTGTAATAAAATGTGTTTCTCGGTGAATGAGGATGCTTGGCTTTGGCTTAGGAGATTAGGTCTTGCTAGCATGAAACTAATCACTCAAATATCATCCAAAGAACTTGTAAGAGGAATTCCTCATATCAAGTTCATCAAAGATAATTTGTGTGATGCTTGTCAACTAGGAAAACAAATTAAAGGTAGTTTCAAATCTAAGAATCAAATAAGCACCTCTAGGCCCTTACAATTGATCCATATAGACTTGTTCGGACTAATCTCTACATCAAGCCTAGGAGGTAGCAAATATGCCTTTGTTATTGTAGATGACTATAGTAGATACATATGGACTTATTTCTTGAAACACAAAAATAAATGCTTTAGATATTTCACCAAGTTTTGTAAACTTGTTAAAAATGAAAAGGGTTTTATGATTTCATCAATTCGAAGTAATCACGGTGGTGAATTTCAAAACCGTGATTTTTTAAGAATTTTGTGAATCTAATGGATACAACCATAACTTCTCTACTCCAAGAAATCCTCAACAAAATGAAGTAGTAGAAAGAAAGAATAGAAATTTACAAGAAATGGCAAGAGCCATGTTGAATGAACATAGCCTACCCAAATATTTTTGGGCCGAAGCCATAAACACTGCATGCTATATTTTGAATAGAGTTCTAGTAAGACCCTTACTCTCCAAAACTTTCTATGAGATGTGGAACAATAAAAAACCTAATGTTTCATATTTTAAAGTTTTTGGGTGTAAGTATTTTATCTTGAATGAAAAAAATACCTTAGGAAAATTTGATACTAAATCCGATGAAGAAATTTTTCTTGGTTATTCTTCGGTTTCTAAAGCTTTTCGTATCTTCAATAAAAGAACTTTAATTATAGAAGAATCCATTCATGTTGTTTTTAATGAGATTTTCGAAATTAAGAAAAATGATTTTGATGATGATGTTAATTTTGATTCTTTGAATTTAAATGAAACCCCTTCTCCAACTAGCAACTTGGATGCATCCACTTCCGAAACATCCTTACCCAAGGATTGAAAATATGTATATGCTCATCTTAAGGAGCTAATCCTAGGAGACACATCTAAGGGGGTTCAAACACGTTCTTCTCTTAAAAATTTTTCTACCAATGCCGCTTTTCTCTCCCAAATTGAACCTAAATGTATTGACGAAACTATGAAAGATGATTCATGGATTATCGCAATGCAATATGAGTTAAATTAATTTGAGAGAAATAAGGTGTGGAAGCTTGTTCCTAGACTAAATGACTATTTAGTTATTAGTACTAAATGGGTCTTTAGAAACAAGCAAGATAAATATAGTATCATGGTTAGAAACAAGGCTAGATTAGTGGCCAAAGGTTTCAACTAAGAAGAAGGTATCGATTATGAAGAAACCTTCGCTCCTGTGGCTCGATTAGAAGCCATAAGGATGCTCCTTGCCTATGCTAGCAATAACAATTTTAAGTTGTTTCAAATGGATGTTAAAAGCACTTTTCTTAATGGCTTTATTTCCGAAGAAGTTTATGTTGAACAACCTCCTGGATTTGAAAATAATAGCCTCCCTAATCATGTGTTTAAATTAACTAAAGCTCTCTATGGTTTAAAACAAGTCCCAAGGGCTTGGTACGAGAGACTTAGTTCTTTTCTTATTAAAAATAATTTCACAAAAGGCAAGGTCGATACTACATTGTTTATCAAGAATTTTAAATATAATTTTCTCATTATTCAGATTTATGTTGACGATATTATCTTCGGTTCTATGAATGAATCTCTTTGTGAATCTTTTACTAAAACTATGAATCTCGAATTTGAAATGAGTTTGATGGGAGAATTAACCTTCTTCTTAAGCTTACAAATTAAGCAACTAAGCAATGGTATCTTTATTAGTCAAACTAAATATGCTTTAGATTTACTAAAAAGATTTAATATGGATAGCTCAAAAGCTATCAACACTCCTATGAGCACCTCCACTAAGTTAGAAGTTGATGAAAGTGGAGAAAGCTTCGCGGTAGCATGCGCTATGGTGGCATGTGTTGAATCTCATATTTTGATGATGAAATCAATTATAAATTGTTTGATCTAATCTATATGTTGAGAAAAGTGTGTAGGATTAACTACGATAGCAGTAAGACATAAAGTAAATGTTGTGTCGGAGTCAAGCTCGAGACTTCGTTGGGAGTTCGAGAGTTCGTTGAAAGTTCAGACATTTATCGAAAGTTCAGACATTTATCGAAAGTTCTACCGGAACCGACCGAGAAGTCCAGGAGCTTGCCGGGAGTCCGCCGGAACATTGCTGAGAGATCGTCGAAAGTTCGCCAGAAGCTCGCCGAAAGAACAATTGACATACTGAAACAAAAATGCTTTGTTAAATGTCTTAATTATTGTAGTTAAAACTTAAGTTGAGTTAGGATTGGGAGATAATCCAACTAACTCAGTTAGGGGTTTATTGGGCCCTTAACAAGGCTGAATTGGGCTAGTTGAAATAGCTCATTCAGCACCTGAAGTCACGAGCGACGGTGGGATCGCCTGGTGACCTAATCTCCCAGGTGGTCTGTTAGGATTAGTGGATTAGTGGGGGGTGTGTGAATTAGTGGATTGAAACTTGTAAGTTTCAAACCGTTTACTAGCGGTGCCACCGCCTGTCGGTGGTGGTGCCACTGCCCGACCTTTCGGGTGCTGGGCGGTGCCACCGCCCATCCTTACGGGTCACTGGTTGGGCTCCAAATTTGGCCCAAACTAATTCATATTCGGGCCTAATTGGCCCCTAACCAGGTTATAGGATTAACTCTTAATCCTAACCCAAATTACATACAAACTATGAAATTAAGGCATAGTCCTAAGCAGGTTTTTAACCGGCAACGTCAAGTTTCCTTCAGGTGAGCTTTCCAGCGAACTTCCGACGGACTTTCGATACACCCTCGGATTTCTTCCGGCGGACTCCCAGCAGGCTCCAGGTCTTGTGGCGAGTTCAACGAGTCTTTGGCAAGTAGCCAAACCTTCTCAGTGATCTCCGCGAACCTCCGACGATCTTTTCGGTGGACTTCCAAAATCTTCGGCAAGTCCTCGATTCCTTCTTGGTTGGTTCCGGCAGCACTTCCAATGATTCTTCGGACTTTCGACAGACTCTCGAACACCTATCGAACTTGACTCCGGTAGACTTACTTTATGTCTTTAAGCTATCATAGTTAATCCTGCACACTTAAAACAAAACTTCGATCGAGACAATTAATCCTAAGCAATTAATCAAGTTGTTTGGCATGTTATTGGTCCCTCGACGCTTCGTCCGATTCTTCGGCACATCGTCCTTTCGTGCGGCCTATTGCCCAATCGACTAGTTGACTCTGAAACTTCGATATCCTTGGCACAATCTCCGCTCTTCTTGGCCCGATGCCCGAATCCTCGGCCCGAAGCCTTCTGTCGATACGTCAACCGATCCACCGGCCAGACGTCCAATCTTCTGACATGTTTCTCCGGCGCGACATGATTTTCCTACTTTAATTGTCTGATCCTGATCAAAGTATCCTGCGTCACTCAAAACATAGATTAAATCATAAACATATATCAAGTGGTTTCATCATCAAAATACGAGATTCAACAATCTCCCCCTTTTTGATGATGACAATCACTTGATGACGGCGTTAACCTTAACTCCCGAAGTTTAAACAAACTCCCTCTATCAATTTGGCTTATTGATAGAAACTCTTGGATTCAAAACTCCAAGCAACATATCATCATAAACTTATGCATAACATGTCATGTCATCATACTTCTCCCCCTTTGTCATCAACAAAAAGGAGAAGTTCCAACTCTTATGTATTTAGAGATAAAAAGTTCAAATCATTGCATAATAAATATAGTATCAAATTTTATCATCATGCAATCTAGTAATTAAAGATGTGTAAGTTTAGTAACTGTTTGCTTCTCTTTAGGCTACAAGCTAGCAATTTTTACGATATGCAAGTTTTGCTACATACAAGCTAGCAAAAATTTCTAAAGCAAATGCAAGATAGCTTTCTTGTGTAAGCTCATGATTCTTGCTTCCTATTGCAATGTGCAAGTTGCAAGTTTTGTTTCTTGAGATAGGCAAGATAGCACTTTTGCAATTTTTGTTTCTTAAGATAGGCAAGCTTGTGATGTTCAAGATAGCAAGCTCTTTCCTCTCTTTTGAGAAGTGTCATTTTTACTTCTTTAGCAAAATGCCAAACTAGCAATAGATAATGTTTTACATGAGGCAAGCAAACAATTTGGCAAGTGTTACATTTGCATCTTCTCTTTAGATGTACAAGAAGGTAAGCAAGTTTTTATATTTTCTTGACTTGTGCAAGCTAGCTAATTTCTCTTTGAGATGACCCTTTACATCAATTCAAGATAGCACATTAGCAACTCTTTCTCTTTGAGATGACCCTTTACATCAATTTCTAAATCATGACAAAGGTAAGTATCAATCTTATTTATGTATCATTATGTTTTTAAATTAAAATATGCATAATTTCAAAACTTTACATTTGTATCCTTACTTCATGCATTATACAAATAAATTAATCACTATGGGCATATCATACATGATAAATCATTTTGGTAACAAATCATAGCATTTATCAATATTTTGATCATGATACCAAGCATTCATCATTTAGAGCATTCATGATACATATTATATGCAAATATCATCACAATAAAAAGCAATTGCATACATAATTTCAAATCATAAATGTTTTAAATCATGATGGTATTAATTTATCAAATTGCATCCTACCATGCATGATCAAAACTTCTCCCCATTTGTATTTCATGCATAATTTCATTTAATCACATTAGGAATATCAAGAAGAATTAATTGGGTGATGAGATAAATATTTTATGAATACACGGAATTGTATAAAAATCATATCATAAGTGTTTCATGCATTCATATCATCACATGAAGGAATATCAAAAAAAATTTGGTGATGAGATATTACTTCATGAATACAATAAAATTCATATAGCATATCATGGTTTATTAGAATTGTCTTCTTTTTTGGTAAATAGCAAAAAGAATAGTTGGAGAGCAAGATCTCAATTCATGCATATCAAATATTCAATCATCAAAATCATGATTCATCTAGAAAATTCTCCTCTTTAAATATTCAAAGAGAGAATCATGATGAACAATCTTGATTTACATAAAGTTTCAAAACATAATTATTAAGATCATGAATACTAAAAGACCATGAAACATTTCGACAAATCTCCTTTTAAATAGAAAACAATCTTGATTCATTCAATAGAAAATTCAAATTATAATTACGAGAAATCAAGATCATGATTTTAATAAAACTCATTAAATTCAAATCATTTTCTTAATCAATGAGATTCATAAAAATAATACAAATGGATTCATCAAAGTCAATAAGATAGAGAAAAATAATTTTCAAGAAAAATACTTTTCTCTATTTAGTTGTTTCATACAAGCATGCCTTTGTCCTTTTTATGCCAATATATATATATATATATATATATATATATATATATATATATATATATATATATATATATATATATATACATCATCAATCATTTAAGATCAAAAAATAAATTTTGTCATAAAAACCATCAAGATTCTAATCATTATTTCAATCTACACATCATGAGAACAATAAATTTGCACTATAGACAATCTCATGTTTTATCATTCAAGCTAGCATATATTTTTGCAATTAGCAAGCTAACAATTGCCTTTTTCTTTTATAACAGTGATTCAATCATATCATGCGATAAACATATCATAATTACAAAAGAGTATTGAATCATAAAGAAAATCAATTTATGCATAAAATGTTCCAAGCATCAAGGTACATTTTCTCAAATTATGGGTATCGAAAAATCAAGAGAAAATAGCTTAATTATTCATTTTGGAAAATGTTCTCTTTGATAAAACGAGAGAATCATGATTAACAATCTTGATTTATAAAATGAATACTCAAGTTATAATTCTAAAAAATCAAGAGAAATCGTGATTCATTTTAACAAATCTCCTCTTAAATAAATAATGTAAAGAATTCTTAGGAAATCATGAAAAAGGTAGAATTCATTCAATCTTGTAAGAGAACAAGACATTAATTCATGCATATAGAATCTTGACTTAAGCATAAGAAATCTCAATTTACAAATTTCGAAAAATCAAGATAACGCTCATTTAAATCATTAAATCAAGATCATTTTTAAGAGATTCACAAAAGTGATACAAATAGATTCATTAATTTCCCTTTTTGAAAAATCGATAAAGTCGAAAAAATAATTTTTTTAAGAAAAACCTTTCCATTTGTTAGTTGTTTTAATTCATGTGATTTATTTCATACATGCATGTTCTTTTCTTTTATGGCAAATAAAAACATGCATCAATGTTTAGGATCGAAAAAAAATTTTCACAAAAATCATCATATATAACTTTTAAAATCTCATGCATAAAATCGTCAATCATGGTATCAAAATATTTAATATTTTCATTACATCATTATGCATTGTTTTCATTGAACATAATTTTGAATGATTCTTATAGATAACTAAAACTTCTTTAGTTTTAATTTATGTGATTGACTATATATTAGCATTCTCAAATTTTGTTCTTATTTCAAAACCATACATCATATTTGAAAACCAAAGACAAGGTTCATAAAAAAAATCATCAAGCCTTCCATGCAAAAGCCATGCATCATCATTGAAAATCAATATGGAAATCATCAAAATACACATTCTTGCTTCTCAAGCACATACATAAGATTAATCTTACTAGGTATACAAGCATTAGATTTATATCTAACATTTATTATATTAACATAAAACATATAATTTTCATTGTCATTTTTAAAATTATGAGCATGATCATATTTTTATATTTTCATTTTTAAACATTTAATTTTTAAGAAAATTGATTCAAAACTAAATTACAAAAAAATGTGCATTATGAAAAGCATTATGTAATTTCGAAGTAAATTAGGGGGATTTCGATTACCTCATCATTAAAAGCGGTTAAGACGTAGTTTGCCACCTCACCTTTGTTGATTTTCTGCTCGTCTTCGGAGGAGCTCGATTCATCCCAATTTGTGTTCTTCTTCTTGCGTTCAAAGCAAACAGTTCCGTTCTTTTTATTATTTAATTTTTATTTTATTAACTTTTTAAATTTCTTTGCATGTTCAAATTCACCATCACTTGAGCTTATGCTCAAGTGATCTTCATATGTTCTATGTCCCAAATCCTTCGTTCTTTGAAAGGTTGTTTTGTTCATCATGTGTATTGTGCACAATTTCATGTCATTAACGAACCAATTAGTTCTTCAAGTGGTAAGTTGTTTAGGTTTTTAGCTTCTTGTATCGCAGTTACTTTTGAATTCTAATTTTTAGAAAGAGAACGTAAAATCTTGTTTATAAGTTCAAAATCCGAAAAACTTCTACCAAGTGCTTTTAAACCATTGACGACATCCATAAAACAGGTGTACATGTCAACAACGATTTCGCTTGGCTTCATTCGAAAGAGTTCAAAATCATGCATTAAAATATTGACCTTTGAAACCTTAACACTACTTGTGCCTTCGTGTGTGGTTTCAAGAAAGTGCCAAATATCGAAAGTCATTTTGCACAAAGAAACCCGATTAAACTCCGCTTTATCTAAGGCGCAAAATAGAGCATTCATAGCTTTAGCATTTAAAGAAAAAGTCTTCGTCTCCAAATCATTCCAATCTTTCGTTGGAAGAGAAGATCTTTTAAAGCCGGATTCGACAATATGCCATAAATTCAAATCCAAAGAAAGTAAGAAATTGGCCCCTAACCAGGTTATAGGATTAACTCTTAATCCTAACCCAAATTACATGCAAACTAAGGAATTAAGACATAGTCCTAAGCAGGTTTTTAACCGGCAACGTCGAGTTTCCTTTCGGTGAGCTTTCCAACGAACTTTCGACGGATTTCCGATACACCCTTGGATTTCTTCCGGCAGACTCCCAGCAAGCTCCCGGTCTTGTGGCGAGTTCAACGAGTCTTTGGCAAGTAGTCGAACCTTCTCGGTGATCTTCGCGAACCTCTGATGATCTTTCCGATGGACTTTCAAAAACTTTGGCAAGTCCCCGATTCCTTCTCGGTTGGTTTCGACGGCACTTCCGATGATTTTTCAGACTTTCGGCTGACTCTCGAACACCCATCGAACTTGACTCCGGTAGACTTGCTTTATGTCTTCAATCTATCGTAGTTAATCCTGCACACTTAAAACAAAACTTCGATCGAGATAATTAATCCTAAGCAATTAATCAAGTTGTCCAACATGTCATTGGTCCCTCGACGCTTTGTCCGATTCTTCGGCACATCGTCCTCTCTTGCGGCCTATTGCCCAATCGGCCAGTTGACTTCGCAACTCCGATATCCTTGGCACAATCTCCACTCTTCTTGGCCCGATGCCCGAATTCATGGCATGAAACCTTCTATCGATACGTCGACCGATCCACCGGCTAGACGTCCAATCTTCTGACATGTTCCTCCAGCGCGACATAATTTTTCTACTTTAATTGTCTCATCCTGATCGAAGTATCCTGAGTCACTCAAAACATAGATTAAATCATAAACACATATTAAGTGGTTTTATTATCAAAATACGAGATTCAATAGTGGTCTGGACGGTGGTACCACCCAGACTGGGTGGTGGTACCGTCGGTAGTTAATGCTGCCACTATGGTTGGCGACATAGTGGCATGTATTGAATCTTGGATTTTGATGATAAAATCAATTATAAATTATTTGATCTAATCTATATGTTGAGAAAAGTGTGCAGGATTAACTATGACAGTGGTAAGATATAAAGCAAATGTTATGCCAAAGTTAAGATCGAGACTTCGTTGGGAGTTAATGTTTGTCGGAAGTTCGGGCGTTCGTTGAAAGTTCTGTCGAAACTGACCGAGAAGTCCAGGAGTTTGCTAAAGAAGCTTGTCGAAACTCGCCAAGAAGATCATTCGTCGGAAGTTCTGTCGAAACTGATCGAGAAGTCTAGGAGCTTGCCAAAGAAGCTCGTCGGAACTCGTCAAGAAAATCATCGACGTACTGAAAGCTCACCGGAAGAAAAATTAACGTATCGGATCGTCAGGTGGTGGTATCGCCAGCAGTTAATGTTGCCACTATGGTTGGTGACATGGTGGCACGTGTTGAATCTCAGATTTTGATGATGAAATCAATTATAAATTATTTGATCTAATCTATATATTGAGAAAAGTGTGCATGATTAACTACGATAGTAATAAGACATAAAGTAAATGTTGTGCCGGAGTCAAGATCGAGACTTCGTAGGGAGTTCGAGAGTTCATCGGAAGTTTGGACGTTCGTCGGAAGTTCTACCGGAATTGACCGAGAAGTCCAGGAGTTTGCTAAAGAAGCTTGTCAGAACTCGCCAAGAAGATCATCGTAAAGTCCAGGAGCTTGCCGGAAGTCCGTTGGAACATTACCGAGAGATCATTGGAAGTTCACCGGAAGCTCGCTGGAAGAACAATTGATGTACTGGAACAAGAATGCTTTGTTAAATATCTTAATTATTGTGGTTAGAATTTAAGTTGAGTTAGGATTGGGAGATAATCTCACTAACTCAATTGAGGGTCAACTGGGCCCTTAACAAGGCTGAATTGGGCCAGTTGAAATAGCTTATTCAGCACCTAAAGTCATGACCGACGGTGGCACCGCCTTGACACGGACTTAGCTGGTTTTGCCTAAGTCGTGCGGCACCCTTGCGTGTCCGTCCGCAAAGGTCAGCCTCCCCAAAGACTCCCATTGTCCCTTAGGACCAACAAAAGGGAGAACAGGCAAAAGAGAACGCCTCAATTGGGATCCACAAGCAAACATGTCCGAAAAACACTTCATAGACAATGCAAATTACAAACAGACTTTACAAGCTCTGAACAGTGGCACAACAAAGGGTAAAATGGTCCATTACAGACCGAAAAGCTCTCGCACGTGTCCACATGACACAACCTTTATTTACAAGCCTAAAGAGGCCACCACCCAACTAAAATGGGACTTATAAGCCTTCGGCCGCCCCTTTACATTCTGTACAGGGTATGAACATGCCAAAAGACACGGACACACATAAGCATTAAATCCAACATCTTGTTGAGAAGTTTGTCCGTGACATTCTCCCCCACTTATCCATTCGACGTCCTCGTCGAAGCCTTTGTGAACACTGCAACTCTTCGCCTTTGCTGAGTCTTCAATCTTCTGCTCCAGCTGCAATGCACCTCCTGGCTCCCAGCTGCTCTCCGCTGCTGTTTTCGAGTAATCGAACCTTTGATCTGCCATGCTGCTTCAACTCGCCAATGACTCTGACTCTGGTGTGGGGTTGGCTGAGTTGTGTTGATCCTCGTTGATTCCTGCGGATCCACCAAATGAAGGAAAAGACCATCCTTACTGCGCCAGTCTCTCAAAATCTCCACATGCTGCTTGAACTGGGTGGATGCTTGTTGGAGCTTTAACGAGCATCGCCTCGCAAACTTCTGAAGTTTTGGGTCCTTCCTCCACAAAATCTGCTCATTGACTCTTCTTTCAGTTAGTTGTCACATCCAAGTAGGTTCGCATCACTTCCGCTTTCGATTGGCATTTCGTTGGGAAATGAAGCGGACAATCTACTCTCAGTAGCACTGATCACCGTTGGTGAGGATTTGACAACTATTGTCTTCCATTATCTTCGAAGGGTCTTTGAACTTGTGCAGAGCTCCTCTGCTGGATAGATAAGAGAATTGGGGTACTCGGTTTCGCCCATTCTCTTAAGAGTTGAGAAGGCAAAGGTTACTTGACTTCGCCCGCCTCCTCGAGGTTGTACTTCATGCATCGAGCTGGTTACTGGTCTTCGCCCGCTCTTTGCTCACACTTCTGAAGCACTTGAAGTGTTTGCACTCCTTGCATTGAGTTAGTTACTGTGATTCACCTTCTCAATGCCATCGAACTTCTGGAATGCGGGAAGTTTTCACCCCAACTTGGAGTAATTCTCTGATAGATGAGGTCGCCTCTGGGATTGTACCGTCTTCTCCATCAACCCTGCCGCCTACTCCACTGAGTAGCAAAGGTACAACACCGCGTACTGCCTGCTTCGTTCCTTGGTCATGCACTCTTGCATGACCCGAAGTCCTTCACTTACGGCTATCTTGATGAGAAACTGTTGACACCGGTCTTACGAAGTTTCTTGGCCTCTGCCCTTCAGCCTTGTCTCGGTACTTGGAGATTGCCTCTGCATGCTCCACCTCCTCGGCCCCTTTCACGACCAAACGCTCTCCCTCCGTGAGAGCAAGGGATCAATGACTTTCACGGAAGTCCCGCCTCTGCGGTACCATGGCGCTGCAATGCCCATGGCCCTACTATCCGTCGCCTCGCATCTGCATCCCTTTTCTTCACGATCAGTAGACATGTCTCCGTGGCACTCCTCTGAGTCCACCTCCATTCTAACTGATGCTTGATTTTGGGTAGCTAAGTCCCTCTGGACTCGACGTCGCTTCCTCGCCCCTTTCGACCCCCTGCTTCAACACCTCTGTGTTCTCCAAGCAGCTCCTTCTGGTCGATGGAAAGACAGACTGCACTCCCATGCATGGCCTCTGCCATCGCATTGTAGGGTTTGCACCGATTCTGTTCTCCATAGCTTCCTTGGTAGCAACGTTCGCTTACTTGGCCTTGTCCTCTGACTTGCCGGGCTCCCTTAAGCGAATATGAGCTCTGGAGCAGTCCAACTCTCCAGCTGCTTCGATCATACCTCTGCATGATCAAGTCCCTCCCATGGAACTCACTGGTACTTGCATTCGAACTTTTCCCTTGGTGGAACCCAGCCCCCATATGCTGATGACCAAGGTTTTCATCCGATGCAAAATTCGGTGCATGCCCGGAAGACCCGCCTCTACGGTACCATGGCCTTCACTCCTTGAATCCATAGCCCTTCTTGTCGTCGTGTTGTTCACCAAAGCGGAGCTCCCAGTAGCTCCCGATCATACCTCCATATGATCTCATCCCTCACGGGACGAGTTGTGTGTATCGCATTGCCACGAACTGTTCCACCACGATCCGCTGCACCATGTCGCCTCCTGGTGACATCTCCATTGCATTCTGATCCTTGGGGAATAAACTCGAATTGTGAACCCTCCATGTGTGGCCTCTGCCAATACATCGCAGGGTCTCCTCCACCTTCGATTTTGTTCGCTCCTTTGGCAATCGATCTTCATCCACCCACTCTTGGGTCACACCTAGATGAAGCACCGCTCTAGGACAGTCCATCGCCTAGTAGCTCCCGAAGTCCGCCGACTTCGCTGTAATTTGTGCACCATTGCCTGGATCCTGGGCCTCTGCCCCTACCAGCACAATCTCTGCTGCGCACCGCTTCCTTCCTAGCAACTCGAATGGCAACACTGTGGCATATTCTTCAAGAGTACCCGCCTCTGCATCCTCTTGCCCCGTGCTAAGGCCTTCTGAACTCAACTTCGCCTCCGCAAATTGAGTCGCCTTAGTTCCTTCATCAAATGCTCCTCCGAAATAAGGTGCATGTGCCCCGAAGCTCCCTTCGTCTTTGGCACCATGCAAGATGAGTCCACTCCGTCAGAATGAAGGACCCATGGAACAACATGATCCTGCTCTTGCCTCTGCAAGAGCTCATGTCCTTGACCTCTGTCTAAGAAAAGCACTGTGCCTCTGCTCCATGTTCCAACTTCTCTGCTGGCTCCCTTCATGCGGCTTGGGTACTTCGCCAAGTTACACCCAAGTTGCTCCGCTCCTCGTTTCTGCATTGAGTCAATGGTGGCCCTCGCGCCCACCATTCCACGGGTCAGCCCTCCCTTGAGTCCGATCTCCACATCGACTCCAAGTGTGCCTTCATTTAAGTTGCTTCAGGTCGCTCCCCCACTTGATCTCGCAATGCATCCACCAATGCATTCTCTCGAGCGAGATCATGCGACGACTCCTCGCCGCTTGCTCAGTCCATCGAGCTTCGTGGAGTTGTTGTTTGTGAGGTACTCCTCCTCAACATGTGAAGTCCGTCTCACATGATTCTCCCTCTGGAGTGCCGAGACTTATCCCTCCTGGATAACTATCCCGTTGGAGCAACATCTCTCTTCGTTTCGGAGACCCCCATCCCCTTGGACTACTCCGATCTGCTGAACAAACTGTGCATTGTTCTGCCTCCTGCAAACGCACTTGCTAGATTGCGACTCCCCGTCAATACAGCCCCCACTGCACCCCTCAAGGTCTAGCAACATGCTGAACTCGTTGCACACTTCAGCCTCCTCCGGACGTATCCTTCGCATGCCGAAGAGAAAGTTTCAATGCTCCATGGCGCCGAGTCTCGGCCGCCTTGGGATGGCCACGGACATTCCATCGTCCGCATACAAGCCCATGCATGAGTACCAAATTCTTCGAGTTAGCAATTCCCCTCCCCTCTGTGAGCTTTGCATAACTCTTTTGGTCGTTGAGCAACTCATTCCACCTTGGATGGTCTCATTCTTGCCAAGCGCCTCGCTTGCCTAGAGCACCATCAAGTATAGTTGTCAACGTTGAGCCGTAGCTCAAACTCAGCCACCCCAACCTTTGTGCGCTCCACATTCCTCCAAGCTTGCCTGTTCTCGTGGTGCCTCTTGCGCGAAGGGTTGGCCATTCCTCCGAATGCCAATCTCAGATGCCCGCTCCTCTGAGCGACTCTTTTCCCTACATCTCCATGCCCGTTTTCCCCCAAACGGTCGCGCGTGTGCTGACTGCCCTCAACGCAGCCCCGCTAGGTCCCCCACGTTTGCATGCTAAGTGTTTCTATGAGTGCTTGTCCCACTCTGATACCATATGACACGGACTTAGCTGGTTTTGCCTAAGTCGTGCGGCACCCTTGCGTGTCCGTCCGCAAAGGTCAGCCTCCCCAAAGACTCCCATTGTCCCTTAGGACCAACAAAAGGGAGAACAGGCAAAAGAGAACGCCTCAATTGGGATCCACAAGCAAACATGTCCGAAAAACACTTCATAGACAATGCAAATTACAAACAGACTTTACAAGCTCTGAACAGTGGCACAACAAAGGGTAAAATGGTCCATTACAGACCGAAAAGCTCTCGCACGTGTCCACATGACACAACCTTTATTTACAAGCCTAAAGAGGCCACCACCCAACTAAAATGGGACTTATAAGCCTTCGACCGCCCCTTTACATTCTGTACAGGGCATGAACATGCCAAAAGACACGGACATACATAAGCATTAAATCCAACATCTTGTTGAGAAGTTTGTCCGTGACAGCCTGGTGGCCTAGTCTCCCAAGTGGTCGGGGCGATAGTACCACCCAGACTAGGGGGTGGTACCGTCGACAGTTAATGCTGCCAACGGTGGTACCCCCCTTGTCAGGCGATGGTACCGCTAGAGCTCAGTCTCCGAGCTTTGTCAAGCGATAGTACCGCGCAACAATGGCGGTGGTACCGCCAGTACCCCGAAATCCGGGGATGTGACACTTTTTGGCTCTAATTTTGAAGTCATTGGGGCCGATAAATACCCCACCCTTTTCTGCATTAAAGATTACAAAAGTGAAAATATAATCTTGAATTCTTGGGGTGTTAAAGTGTTGTAAAAGTGCGAGTCCTCCTCCCTTTCTAAGAGTTGAGATCATTTGTGAGGCTTGTAAGAGTTATCTCCTAAACTCATGAAAAGGAGAAAGCATTGTAAAGAGATTATTGGTTTTCACCTATTGAATGAAGACCATTAGTGGACGTTGGTGACCTCGATAGAGGAGGAATCATAAGTGGATGTAGGTCACACCGATCGAACCACTATAAATTCTGGTGTGTTCTTTCCTGAATGCAAACTCTCTTTATTGCATTCAACTTTATTATATTGCAAACTACCCAACCTTTTCTTCTCTTTTTATTCAAAGTGAAACAAACGATTTGAGTCGAAACCGATTTTTATCGTATGAAGTCTTTCAAATTGATGTAATTTTTTCGCTGCACTAATTCACCCCTAACAATTGGTATCAGAGCATTGTCACTCTCATTTGGTTTAAAACCCAAGAGAGATGGCATTTGTCGGCAACCAAGAGGATCATTCAATCACACGTCCCAATGTTCAATGGGATGGATTATACATATTGGAAGAATAGAATGAGGATCTTTCTGATTTCTATGGATTTTGAGCTATGGAATATTGTCGAAAATGGTTTTTAAAAATCTTCTCTTCCAATCAACGATTGGAATAAGTTGGAGAAGAAGATTTTTGTTTTAAACGCCAAGGCTATGAATGCCTTGTTCTGTGCTTTAGATAAAACTGAGTTCAATCGAGTGTCTATTTGTTAAACGACTTTTGATATTTGGTACACTCTCGAAATAACTCACGAAGGAACTAGTGGAGTAAAGGAGTCAAAGATAAATCTTTTAGTTCATACTTATGAATTGTTTCGGATGAAACCGAGTGAGACTATTGTCGACATGTACACCCATTTTACGGATGTCGTCAATAGTCTAAAAGCTCTTGGCAAATGTTTTTTGAATTTTGAACTTATTAATAATATCTTGAGATCCCTTCCTAAGAGTTGGGACCCTAAAGTAACGATCATTCAAGAGGCTAAGGATTTAAATAACTTCCCTCTCGAAGAACTAATCGGGTCACTAATGACCTATGAGATAACTTACAATACTCATGAAGAGCTTGAGAACAACCTTCTAACGAACAGGAATGATATGACACTAAGAACTCATGGAAACCACTTAAAAGAATATTCAAGTGATGAGGACTATGATGATGACTTGGCACTCTTGATAAGAAAGTTCAAAAAATTTATAAACAAGAATAAATTTAAAAATAACATAAAATAAAATTGAACCCAAGAAAGAATAAGTTATATACTATGAATACAAGAAACCGTGACATTTCAAAAACGATTGTCCCTAAGAAAAGAAGAAGCAACCAAAAAAGAAGAAGGCTCTTAAAGCAACTTGGGATGATTCAAGTGCATCCGAAGAAGAGGAGCCAACCAACACAGAGCAAGTTGCTCACTATGCACTAATGACTATTGGAGATGAGGTAAGCAGTTCATTAGATGTAAATTTATCTTTTGATGAATTACTAAGTGCATTTCATGATTTATTTGATGAATGCAAATTAGTCAGTAAAAAATATAAATTGTTGAAAAAAGAGCATGCTTCTCTTGTTAGTGATTTTGATAGACTAAAAATTGAGCATGATGATAGTTTAGCTTCTTGCAAAAAATGTAATGAATTAGAAGCGTTTAAAAGGGAAAACTTGCTACTTAAAGAAACCTTAGAAAAGTTTAAGGTTGGTAGCAAGTTTAAAAGGGAAAACTTGCTATGATCCTTGCTAATAAGGGTCAAGTTCATAGAAGAGGCGGAATCGGATTTGTGAGTAGCTCTCACCAAAATCCAACCATCTTTGTTAAAGGACCTACCTTATATGTATCACCCCACATTAAATGCAACTTTTGTTGCAAACTTGGATATGATGATAGTTTAGCTCCTTGCACAAAATGTAATGAATTAGAAGTGTTTATAAGGTAAAACTTGCTACTTAAAGAAACCTTAGAAAAGTTTGAGGTTGGTAGCAAGTCCTTGAACATGATCCTTGCTAATAAGGGTTAAGTTCATAGAGGCGGAATCGGATTTGTGAGTAGTTCTCACTAAAATCCAACCACCTTTGTTAAATGCCCTACCTTGCATGTATCACCCCACACTAAATGTAACTTTTATTTCAAACTTGGACATGATGATAGTTTAGCTCCTTGCACAAAATGTAATGAATTAGAAGCGTTTAAAAGGGAAAACTTGCTACTTAAAGAAACCTTAGAAAAGTTTGAGGTTGGTAGCAAATCCTTGAACATGATCCTTGCTAATAAGGGTCAAGTTCATAGAAGAGGCGAAATCGGATTTGTGAGTAGCTCTCACCAAAATCCAACCACCTTTGTTAAAAGCCCTACCTTGCATGTATCACCCCACACTAAATGTAACTTTTGTTGTAAACTTGGATATGTTGCAATGTCCACTTAAGAGATATAGTCCACACAAATTAATTTGAGCTCCTAAAGGAACCGTAAAGAACTCTATGCAAAATGAGAAGTTAAGTCAATCGATTTTTAAGGCACCCAAGGTCAAATGGGTAACTAAAAATCATCCTTTTTTATAGAAATGTTTACCATTATAAGCTAGGAGTAAGAGATGGTAACTTGATAGTGGATGCTCAAGGCACATGACCGGAGATCCATCTCAATTCTCTAAGCTCAATAGCCTAGACGAAGGATATGTCATATTCGAAGACAACAACAAGGGTAAAATCATTGGCAAAGGAACCATAGGTAACAAATCTAACTTTTTGATTGAAGATATATTGTTAGTTGATGACTTAAAGCATAATCTTTTAAGCATTAGTCAATTATGTGATAAAAGATACATCATTAGATTTGAATCCAATGCTTGCATTATTGAAAAACCATACAAAAACACATCTATAATTACCCTAAAATAAAATAATGTATACACTATCAACATTGATGATCTTTGTAATGAAATGTGTTTTTCAGTTTTGAGTGACGATGCTCAGCTTTAGCATAGAAGATTAGGTCATGCTAGTATGAAACTAATCTCTCAAATCTCATCTAAAGAATTTGTAAGAGGTATTCTTCACATTAAGTTTGATAAAGATAATGTGTGTGATGCATGTCAACTAGGAAATCAAATAAAAGATAGTTTCAAACCAAAGAATTAAATAAGCACCTCTAGACCATTGCAATTGATCCATATGGATTTATTTGGACCAATTGATACATTAAGCCTAAGAGGTAGCAAATATGTCTTTATAATTATGGACGATTATAGTAGATATACTTCGACATACTTCTTGGCACATAAAAGTTATTGCTTTAGGTATTTTTTAAAGTTTTGTAAACTTGTTTAAAATGAAAAAGGCTTTATGATTTCATCAATTCGGAGTGATCATGGTGGTGAATTTCAAAACTATGATTTCCAAAATTTTTGTGAATCAAATGGACATAACCATAAATTCTCTAATCTGAGAAATCATCAACAAAATGTAGTAGAAAGAAAAAATAGAAATACAAGAAATGACAAGAACTATATTAAATGAACATAGCCTACCAAAATATTTTTGGACCGAAGCCATTAATACGACATGCTATGTTACGAATAGGGTTCTAGTAAGGCCATTACTTTCCAAAACTCCTTATGAATTATGGAATAACAAAAAACTCAATGTTTCATATTTTAAAATTTTCGGTTGTAAATATTTTATCTTGAATGAAAAAGATGCCTTAGGAAAGATTGATGTAAAATTTGATGAAGGGATTTTTCTTTGCTATTCTTCTATTTCCAAAGCCTTTGGTATCTTTAACAAAAGAATTTTGGTTATAGAAGAATCTATTCATGTTGTCTTTAATGAAGTTTTCGAATTTAAAAAAAATGAGTTTGATGATAATCTTAATTTTGATGTTTTGAATTCAAATGAACCTTCTCCTTCAACTAGTAACTTGGATGCATCTTCTTCTGAAACATCCTTATCCAAGGAATGAAAGTACGTAGATGCTCATTCTAAGGAGCTAATCATAGGAGATACATCAAAAGGGGTTCAAACTCATTCTTCTCATCAAAATTTTTGTGTCAACGCTGCTTTTCTTTCTCAAATTGAACCTAAGTGCATTAATGAGGCCTTGAAAGATGATTCATAGGTTATCGTAATGCAAGAAGAGTTGAATCAATTCGAGAGAAATGAGGTGTGAAAGATTGTTCCGAGGCCAAATGACCATTTAGTTATTAGTACTAAATAGGTCTTTAGAAACAAGCAAGATGAATTTGGTATCGTGGTTAGAAACAAGGTTAGATTAGTGGCCAAAGGTTTTAATCAAGAATAATGTATTGATTATAAAGAAACCTTCGCTCCTGTGGCACGATTAGAAGTCATAATGATGCTCTTTGCCTATACTAGTAGTAATAATTTTAAGTTATTTCAAATGGATGTCAAAAGTATTTTTCTTAATGGCTTTATTTCTGAAGAAGTTTATGTTGAACAACCTCTCGGATTTGAGAATGATAATCTTCCTAATCATGTGTTTAAATTGACTAAAGCTCTCTATGGATTGAAACAAGCCCCAAAGGCTTGGTATGAGGGACTTAGCTCATTTCTTATCCAAAATAATTTCTCTAAAGGCAAGATCGATACTACATTGTTTATTATAAATTTTAAAAATAATTTTCTTGTTGTTTAAATATCCATTGATGATATTATTTTTGGTTCTACAAATGAATCTTCATGTGAATCATTTACTAATAGTATGAGCCAAGAGTTTGAAATGAGCTTAATGGGTGAACTAACCTTCTTTTTAAGCTTACAAATCAAACAACTTAGTAATTATATTTTTCTTAGTCAAATAAAATATGCATTAGACTTACTAAAACGGTTTAAAATGGATAGTTCAAAGGCTATCAATACACATATGAGTACCTCCACTAAGTTAGACATTGATGAAAGTAAAGAAAGCTTTGATCAAAAAGCTTATAGGGGTATGATAGGTAGTTTACTATACCTCACCGTAACTAGACCGAACATCATGTTTAGCATGGGACTTTGTGCTAGGTTTCAATTTATTCCTAAGCTATCTCATCTTAAAGCAGTTAAAAGAATTCTTAAATATCTTAAAAGAACTACTAATCTAGGATTATGGTATCCAAAAACTTTGAATTAATTTCTTATGCTAATGTAGATTTTGCTGGATATAGATTAGATAGAAAAAGCATATCTGGAACATATCAACTCTTAGGTCATGCACTTGTCTCTTGGTCTTCCAAGAAACAAAACTTGGTTGCACTATCTACGACCGAAGCCGAATACATAGTGACAAGTGCATGTTGTGCACAAGTTGTCTAGATGAAAAATATATTAGAAGATTATAAGATTCACCTTAAGAACATACCTATAAAATGTGATAACACAAGTGTAATATGTTTAACGAAAAATCTTATTCAACACTCTAGAACTAAACATATTGACATTAGACATCACTTTATACGATATCATGTTAATAATCATGATGTAATTTTAGAATTTATTAATACGAAATATCAATTTGCTGATATCTTTATAAAACTTTTAAATGAAGAATAATTTGATTTCATTAAAAGGGAGTTAGGAATGTTCAATTGTCCGAATGCATGAGTTTGTTGTTTTATTTTTTTTTGGATTATCTTTCTCTTAATGTATTTCGTGAATGGAGCTTTGATGAATTTATTTTGTTTTTATCTTCCTTGATATCAAGTTTACTTCATATCTTTGCTCCATCACTTAATGATTTTTGATATACTTCACTCATGGAATTCATTAACAAATGCATCTCTCACGGATTTCACTCTTGTGAATTTTTAACGGATTTGAATTGTAAAGTTTTATTTGTGAATTTCTTTTTCATGTGATGCTCCTCTCCCATGAATTCTTCCTTAATCTTCTCATGAAAGATGAATTTTATGAATTCCAATGAATATCTTGATCTTTGAAAGATGAATTTTAGTGTGTGGTGATTGCTTGCAAGAATGGCGATTTGATTTCACATGATATTTTGATTCAAATCATTTCATAAATTCGATTCTTAATGGATTTCATCCTTATCTTCCTTCCTCTTCTTCATGCAAAGTTTTGATGACAATGGGGCGAATCTATCTCCTTAATATTGATAACTTTTGATGTTGAGAACTTTTGATGTTGTTATGATCGCCTTAATGTTGATAACTTTTGGTGATAAAGAACTTTTAAATGTTACCATGCAACGATGCATTATTAAAATTGCTCTCCTTTTTGTTGATGACAAAGGGGGAGAAATGATACTAAAATATGGTAAAATTGATTATCAATTGGCATAGGCATTGTAAATATATGCTTGTATCTTATCATAAATGCTTGAAATATGATTGATATCGTCAAATATAAATACTTGAAAAATATCAAATGTTTGCTTGAAATGTATCATAATGTGGCATGATTACTTATAAATATTTTATTCATAGTATCATGCTTGATTTTGTATCAAAATAACAAATGTCTATCATTATAATGAAATATCAAAATTACCATACTTTATTTCGTATTGGAATCATGCCTCAGATTGATGAATCGTCATTTTTTGAAATTTGAATCTTGGAAAGTTTCATATTTAAAATTTCTATCATATGTAAAAATGATGATTGTTTATCATCTTTCTATGTTGAACTTAAAAATGGATGTCATGCGTCGACATCATTTTTATTGATAAATACGTGGTATCGTATTTTGAAATCGGTAAATCATGATAAGTATCATGATATGCATATTGATAAGTTTAAAATGAATACAACTTATCGATTTGATGCTTGAATTCAAAGGCCTTGAATTCAAGAATGTCTTTTCTCAAGTATGGCATATAGATAGGGGGAGTTAAGGTAAACTCCATCATCAATCGATTGTCATTATCAAAAAGGGGGAGATTGTTAAATCTCGGATTTTGATGATGAAATCAATTCTAAATTATTTGATCTAATCTATATGTTGAGAAAAGTGTGCAGGATTAACTACGATAGCAGTAAGACATAAGGCAAATGTTGTGCCGGAGTCAAGATCGAGACTTCGTTGGGAGTTCGAGAGTTCATCGGAAGTTCGGACGTTAATCGAAAGTTTTGCTAGAACTGACTGAGAAGTCTAGGAGCTTGTTGAATTTCGTATTTTGATAATGAAACTACTTGATATATGTTTATGATTTAATCTGCGTTTTGAGTGATGCAGGATGCTTCGATCAGGATGAGACAATTAAAGCAGGAAAATCATGTTGTGCCGGAGGAACATGTCAGAAGATTGGACGTCGGGCCGGTGGATCGGTCGACGTATAGACAGAAGGCTTCGGGCCATGGACTCGAGCATCGGGCCAAAAAGAGCGGGTATTGTGCCAAGGATATCGGAGTTGCGGAGTCAACTGGCCGATTTGGCAATAGGCTGTAGGAGAGGATGATGCGCCGAAGAATCGGACGAAGCGTCGAGGGACCAATGACATGCCGGACAACTTGGTTAATTGCTTAGGATTAATTGTCTCGATCGAAGTTTTGTTTTAAGCGTGCAGGATTAACTACGATGGAAGAAAGACATGCAGTAGGAGTTGCGCCGAAGTCAAGACAATGATCACGTTGGGAGTTCGAGAGTTCGACGGAAGTTCGGACAGTCGTCGGAGGTTCTGCGGGAACAAATCCGAGAAGTCCATAAGCTTGCCAAAGAAGCTCGTCGGGACTCGCCAAGTGAATCGTCGCAAGTCCAGGAGTTTGCCGAAAGTCCGCAGGAGCATCACCGAGGGTTCATCGGATGATCGACGGAAGTTCGTCGGAAGCTCGCCGGAAGAAGCGAATGATGCACCGGAGCAAGTTGCAGTAAATGTCTTAGGAAAAATCATAGTTAGCACAATGATTAAGTTGGAAATGGGAGGTGATCCCATTAACTTAATCTTGGGGCAATTGGGCCCCTGAAAAACCCAAATTGGGCCGAATGGATCAACTCATTCGGACCCTGATTACTGCTGGGAGGTGCAACCGCCCAAGCCAGGAGGTAGCACCGCCTGGGCTAAGTCTCCGAGCGAGACTGGGCAGTGCAACCGCCCCAGCCAGGAGGTGGCACCGCCTGGGCTCAGTCTCCGAGTGAGATTGGGCGGTGCAACCTCCCTTGACAAGAGGTGGCACCGCTTGGGCTCGGTCTCCGAGCACTGGCTGAGCGGTGCAACCGCCTCAGTCAGGAGGTTGCACCACCTAAGCTCAGTCTTCGAGCTCTGGCAAGAGGTGCAACCGCCCCTGACAGGAGGTAGCACCGCCCAGAGGCTCAGTCTTCGAGCTCTGCCAGGCGGTGCAACCGCTCCAGTCAGGAGGTGCAACCGCCTGATCTCGGAATTTCGGGAATTGACAGTTTTGAGCTCCAAATTTGAACTGGGTTGGGGCCTATAAATACCCCACCCATTCAGCACTGAAAGGCAGTAATTTAACACCGAAATCTTGATCCTTTTCTGTGATTCTTAGAGCTCAAAATTGTTGTAAAGGCCAAAAGTTCTTCTCCCTCTGTTCTTCCAAGTTCTGAGTTGTAAAGAGAGGAGAGAAAATTCTGTAAGGGTTGTCTCCTAAGCCCATCAAAAGGAGTGAAACTGTAAAAGGGTGGTTGGCTTTCGCCTATTGAAGGAAGGCCTCTAGTTGACGTCGGTGACCTCGTCGGTGGAGGAAGCCAAAAGTGGAGTAGGTCAAGATTGACCGAACCACTCTAAATATCGGTTTGCATTTACTTTGAGCATATTATCTTTACTGCAAACCTCCTCTGAAGCTTACTGCTTTCTGCGCATATACGATCGGGTTTCAAGCCTTGTACTTTCCGAATCAGCGTTTAGACGTAAATATGCTTTTTCGTACGATCATCATATTTCAGATTTCGTTTATGTTTTGATTTCTACCATAACTGCAAACTGCCTTTATACCCTTGCTTAAACTGCATCTCGCCTAATCAAGTGATTTACGAATCAACATTTAGACGTAAATCAGTTTCTTCGTACGAACGTCGTATTTCAGTTTGCGCTTATATTCTGGTTTTCATCATAACTGCAAACTGCCTTCATAGATTGACTTTAACATCATCTTGCTTGATCTTAAGTTAAAGTAATCTTAGAATCGGCTTTCACACAGAAATCGTTTTTAGGCCGATTGAAACAGCTCATTCAGCACCTGAAGTCACGGTCGGTGGTGGCATCGCCTGGTGACCTAGTCTCCCAAGTGGTCTAAGTGATGGTACCATCGGTAGTTAATGCTGCCAGCGGTGGTATCGCTAGAGCTCAGTTTCCGAGCTCTATCAAGAGGTAGTACTGTCCAGTAATGACGGTGGTATCGTCAATACCCCGAAATCTGGGGATATGATATTTTTTAGCTCCAATTTTGAAGTCATTAGGGTCTATAAATACCCCCACCCTTTTCTGCATGAAAGGGCATAAAAGTAAAAATATAATCTTGAATTCTTAGGGTGTTAAAGTGTTATCAAAGTGTAAGAGTCCTCCTCCTCCCTTTCTAAGAGTTGAGATCATTCAAGAGAGGTGTAAGGCTTCTAAGGGTTATCTTGTGAACCCGTGAAAAGAAAAAAGTACTGTAAAGAGGTGATTGGTCTTCGCTTATTGAAGGAAGACCATTAGTGGACGCCGGTGACCTCAATGGAGGAGGAATCAGAAGTAGACGTAGGTCACACCGACCGAACCACTATAAATTCCAATGTGTTCTTTCCCTACTAAAAACTTTCTTTACTGCATTCAACTTTGCTACATTGTAAACTGCCCAACCTTTTCTTCTCTACTTATTCAAAGTGAAACAAACGATTTGAGTTGAAATCAATTTTTATCATACGAAGTCTTTCGAATTGACGTAATTTTTCCGTTGTACTAATTCACCCTCCCCCCCCTCCTCTTAGTGCCGCTCTTGATCCTAATAGAATGTGCCCTGGAGTTGACGAGTTGGATATATCGGATGTCAGTCGCTAGCTCCAAGGCGTATTCCACCACGACACTGCCCACCATCGCAAATGACACCCACTCTAATCCTCACGAGTACCACTATACCTTGAAAGACACCTCTCCCACGAAGAGGCAAAGGTAGGAGAGGCCAGAGGCGAGGGAGAGTTAGACCACTACGTTGTAGGGGCGACGAGTGGAGACGCAAGAGAGAATGAAGTAGGAGATAGTAGGGACGAAGATGCCCAAGAGAGGAAAAAGGGATCAAGAGACTAATAAGTGCTTAATGTCGAACTGGTTGATACACATCCACTTGAGACAGGACCGGAAGCTCTAGAGCTCGTCATTAGTGTGAAAGGCTGCATGTGTATGACACCTTGCTATGTAGTAGCAATAGCAGCTCAGTGTTGATGTTGGTGGTCACTTCCACGACAACGCCTCCTTCCGCCATTGATAATGGTCTTAATTTTTTATTAATAAAATTATACATATCATTATATTAATAATTTATTATAAATCAGTATGTTATGTAAACATACTCTGTTAACGATGGAAGAGGCTTATATGCTATATTTTAAAAAATATAAGGATCATTTTAGATACGAATAAACTATAAAGGGCTTAAGAGGTTCTCCAAAACTAACAAAATTTAACCATATAAAATATTATAAATCTATTCAAAAATATTATAACTAAAACAAATAGACTCGAAAAGGTATGAAATTTGACTCATATAAAAAAAATAGATTTCAAATACATATCTTTATTAGTTTAGAAATAAAAAAAATAAACAAATATAAAAAACTTCCATATCGATTACAGTATTTTTGAACGGATCTATAGTATTTTGAAATGTATTGTATATCCATTTAAGAGTGCTATAATAAAGGAATTGGATCGATTCATCGTATGATCGGTCTAAAATCGTTGACCCGATTTACTCTCTGATCACTCGATGAGGAGTTACTCTTACGTAATGTAGTCACCACTAGCTAAATATGAAAGCTGGGATCACGGTTGTTTATATCCTTAAAAATAATTCAAAAAGAGAGTTTTCTCATGATTGCTATCATTGTTGTTTATATATTCTCGTGGAGTTTACATAATGTCTTGCATATTCTTTTTAGGTATAAAAATACTGGAGTTTTCTCATGATTGCTATCATTATTTATCTCTTAATTTTTCAAGAAATAAAATTTGGTTGTACTATCTATCACCGAAGCTGAGTATATAGCAGCAGGTATATATTATACATAAGTTATATGGATGAAAAATATTTTAGAATATTATAAAATTTACTTAAAAAATATCCCTATAAAATGTGGTAATACTAGTGCAATATGCTTAATAAAAAATCTCATTCAACACTTTAGAACTAAGCATATTAATATTAGGCATCATTTTATTAAAGATCATGTTAATAACCATGATATATCTTTAGAATTTATTGATACAAAATATCAATTAGTTGATATTTTCATAAAACCATTAAACGAGGAACAATTTGATTTTATAAGAAGAGAATTAGACATGTTAAATCTTCCTAATGCATGAATTACTATTGTTCATTTTTCAGATTTCTCGTTTTTATAACTTGAATTTTCCTTTTAAATCAAGATCGTTTCCTATCATTCATTCTTCTTACTATTTACAAAAGAAGAGATTTGATTCATGAATCCTTTCCTTTTCATGGACTTTCAAATTCATAACTTAATCTCTCTTTCATTCATGTGATGATTGTAATATTTGCACCATTGAATGTTTGTTCATCTAAAAGAAGAAGTAAGACTACTCGTTTACTAGCATCACAAGAGAGAAACAAAAATGCTAGAAAAAGAGAAAGTCTAGCATGCACAATTCATAAAACAAATTGTACTGGCTTAATGTTTAAATATAGGATAAAGTGAACGTTGGGTGATTGTTGCAATAAGGTGAAAATAGTGCACCAATAGTGGCATCGTTGAAGCGGTAGCACCACTAGAAAGCACTGTTTACAGGCGGTAGCGTCGCCTAGTTGACGATAGCACCGCCCAGTTGGCGATACCACCACCCAGTTTGTGGTACCACCGCCCATAACCCTCCACTGTAAAACCCTTAGTTAGGGCCGATAATAGAACCACCCCCAACCTTCTCTACTCCCCTCTAAACTACTCTTCACCCCTCATTCCTCTTGCTCTATCTCTAGAAACTCAAGAAAACTCCTCTCTTTTACAAAGCTAAGGATCAATCTCAATGGTGATCACAAGAAGATTAACTACAAGAGTAACCCTTAAACCTTTCTCTCATTCTCAATTTATTGTTTGATCTTACCTTTTATTATTGGTAATATATATAGTTCTCATGATACCTAGAAGATCTTAAAGGGATAAAGGAAAGAGGAGATTAGATGAAACCTTTGACTCCACATTGTTTGACTCATATGATCATGCCCTAAAATTCCTAACTTTTGAGTCAGAAATATGCATGAGGGAAAATACGTAGATCTAGAAGAGTTGAGTGGTTTAGAAATAATTCAATAGTTTGCTAACTTAGATGTTTTTCAAATTCTTCAAATTAGTGAACCTATCTATCCTAGACTTGTTCGATTGTTTTACAATAACTTACATGTATATAAGCATGATAATTTATCCATATATCTTTTGAGGCATCATATACCTATTATAGATAGCACAATTTATAATCTTATAGGAATTCCTGAAAAAAGAAGAGGTTGTTACTTTAGAGGACAATGGAACACTGAATCAGTTAGGGTTATATATTCTGGGGCCTTAGGAACTATCTTTGAAATTCCTAATCTGTATATTGTTCTGAAAAGTTATGAGCATATGCTACCATTCAACACAAAATTGCTTCATCATATCATGATTCTTATTCTACTTCCTAAACAATACCATCATGATGAAGTTTCTTATTCTACTTCCTAAACAATACCATCATGATGAAGTTAATCAAATGGAATTAGGTACAATGTATTGGATTATGAAAGGTCATGACAACTACTTTGGATATTTGATATGTCAAAACATGATTGAGTTGTTAATGAAAGACATGATGCTTCCATATGGTGGCTTAATTACTCAACTGATACATGCATATGATATAGTCATTTCACAAGATGAAAAAACTATGGAACCGGACATATTCAACATTATTAATAGAAACATATTAAGAAGATTAAGATGTATAGTAATAAACTTTGTTTGGCCCAAATTACTTAGGAGAACTAATCCTCGCCCACCTGAGCCAAAACTAGAAACACCTATATATAGGAGAAGTCAATCTCCTTCTACTAGTCCTTTGAGGCAACACCTCCAACAGCTCCAACACCTTCCTCGTTTGCTGATTTTATAGCAACTCAACTAGATCGAATTAAACTTTGTTAGGATCAAATTTTAACTGAGATACAACACATTCATGCTCAGTTTGATACTCTATTTATGCATTTTGGATTACCACCGCCTGAGTAGCTTGTATATTTCTCTTTTTTTCCTGATGACAAAGGGGGAGAAGTCAATAACTTTCTTGATGTGTTCCTTACACACTTTGGTATTACAATGTACTTTTTAATGTTTTGGTACTTTTTTTGTGCATATTATGAGGCACTTTCTGATGATATTATGTTGATGTAAATGAAGTATGAAACGATGAATACGTTAATATCATCTATGTTATGCCCAAAGTGATGTTGATTTATTTTTGGTATCATGCATGATGAATTGTAATGTTTTGAAATTGTGCATGTTACATTTTAATAATTTGAAACGATAATAATGCATAATGTATGAAATTTTGATATGATATATTACATTTAATCACTATGATCGAAATTATTTTACTTGAATTCAAAGGTTATGATTCCTTTTGAATTCAAGTTTGTCTTATCTCAATATGACATATAGATAGGGGGGGAGTTAAGGTTAACTCCGTCATCAATTGGTTATCATCATCAAAAGGGAGAGATTATTAAATCTTGAATTTTGATGATGAAATCAATTGGTAAATTAATGATCTAATACATATGTTGAGATAAGTGATACAGGACTAACTACTATCGTTAAAAAGGTAAAACAATTAAAGAAGAATCGAATGTTGGGTCGGAGTCAATGATCGAGCATCGAGCCGGATGAATTGGGAGATACGCTGAAGGTTCGGATGATGCATCATAAGCTCACCGAGAGTTCGCCAGAAGATCGCTGGGAGTGCCGGAAGTTTCGTTGGGAGTTCGGATGAACAATTAACGTGCCAGACAACTAGGATTACTTATATTATAATTGTTTATCCTTAACTATCGTAGTTAGAACTTTAGTTTGAGTTAGTTTTGGGAGAAATCCTACTAACTCAATTAGGGGTCAATTGAATCCAAAACGAGACTGAATTGGGTCGGTTACATGGTCCATTCAGCTACTTAGAGTCACGTCAAACGGTGGCACTACTTAGACTAGGCGATGGAATAGCTTGAGGCTCAACCTCCCAAGTGGTTTGGGTGGTGGTACCCCTAGAGCCCATTCTCCGAGGCTCTGTTAAACGATCCTACCACCTAGATTGGGCAGTGGTACCGCTAGTGTCAGTCTGCAGGCGGTGGTACCGCTAGTACCTAAAAAATAAATGATGAGACACTTTTTAACTTTATTTTTGAAAACATTGGGGCCTATAAATATCCTACTTTTTTCTACATAAAAGAGCATGAAAATGTGAACAAAAGTCTTGAGATTTTGGATTGTAAAAGTATTGAAAAAGTGATAAGTGTCCTCCTCCTTCTTTAGCTTTGTGATCATTTTAAGAGAGGTGTTAGGCTTATAAAAGTTATCTTCTAAACCTATGAAAAGAAGAAATAGTTGTAAGAGGATAGTTGGTCTTCGCTCATTGAAGGAAGACCATTAGTAGATATTGGTGATCTCAACGAAGAAGGAATCAAAAGTGGATGTAGGTTACAACGACCGAACCACTATAAATCTTGTTTGCACTTTTTTCTACATTTCATTGCTATTACATTCTGAGTTAATTACTTAGTTTACTTACTCTAAGTCAATCATACTTTCACTATCATTTTCATCAAACGAAAATTTTTTAAAATCAATATTTTTATCGAAAGCACCAATTCACCCCCTTTCTTGCTATCGATTTTGGTCCAAACAAAATATTCTTTCAGATAAGTTTGAGCCAACAATCACTATTAATGAAGATTAACTTTATATTTTTAATATTTTTATTATCATAAAAATATTTTACGTCACAAATAATCAAATAATAATCTGATAAATTTTAATTATAAGCACGTGTATACAAATAATATATGTACGCGAGATTAGGGGCTTTCTCATTCGTGTGGGTATGCAAATGCGGGTACATGAGGAAAATAAAAAGCCGAGGAACCAATATGCCACTCGTACGGGTTGCGTCCTCCGAAAGCGGTCGCTCTTTTGGAAGAACAAAAAGCCCTCTCCAGACAGTTTTAGGTGCCTTCTCTCGACTCCATCTCCTCCTCCATTCGTCGCCCCCGGTAGTTCTTCGTCTCCTCTTCCCTCTCCGCCTTCGTTCGATCGAGAATCGGCTGGGATGGCCAACAGCAATCTCCCTCGTAGGATCATCAAGGTAACCAATTCTTCCCTCTCAATCTTCTCCGATCTCTACCTGCTCTCCCATCCCTTATTTAGATCTCGAGGAGAGCGGGACTCTTTTGGTGGATCTATTACCAGATCTTTAGGGTTTCGATGCTTATGATCCCTCGAAATGTTCTTTTGCTGATCCTGGCTTGCTGATTCCGTCGTTCCAACAGGAGACGCAGCGGCTTCTTAGCGAACCAGGTCCGATCTGACCTTATGCTGGTCTCTGCTGATGATAGATTAGGGTGATGCCTTCTAGCGTGTAGGGTTTTGGTTTACGTATGTCATCGTGTGTTGCAGCTCCGGGGATAAGCGCGTCTCCCTCCGAAGACAACATGCGCTACTTCAACGTAATGATTCTTGGGCCGTCCCAATCTCCATATGAAGGTGAGGCTCGTGACTCTGTGATGATTAATAGTTCTTGCTACCAAACTCGTCTATAGCATATGCTTGGAGCTGCAAATAGGCTTCTTCCATTATGAATAGTTGGAACTTGGTTCGTAACAGTATGACCGACCATTTATGCATCATTTGGTGCTATGGATTTCACAAACATTTTTCAAGACGATTAAGATTTACATTTGTCTTAGCTCTTTGTGGTTTGATTTGTAATTGCTTTTATCAGCCTAGTTCAGGTATTGTTCCCTGGATACAAGAATCATCACCTCTGAGGCTAGTTTTTTCTGTAGTCTCCTTCCCTTAGTTGCATGGAAGCCATGACCTGTGCATAAGGTTTCTTCCAGTGTGGGGTTCGGGGAGGGCCAACATATGGAGGCTTAGTTTTTGACTGATTGTGTATCCATATTTCTACTTTTCAGTTGACTTTCTTATTTTTGCCATTTGAACTTGCTGAGTGACTAGCCACAACAACAACAAACCGTAAGATCTGAATTATTGGGATCAACCACATAAATATCTTCTGGCCAACGAGCATTGTGGAGTGCAATTATACACTCAAAGAAAGAATGGTTAAATATTATTGTTTCTAATGAAGTTCTTCTATGTGTTCCTGTACATTTTTTAGCAGTGGCAGTCATCATCGACTCACCTTGTATTACAAGTCAAATCGGTGCATTTATAGATCTCTCTTCATTATGTCCATACCACTTTAAGTTTTTTTTTCTCATTTAACTACCCTAACTGTACAAATGTGACTTTCTTTTTCTTCCCTAATGATTTTACATATTCATATCAACATTATCATTTTAATAAAATTAACTATTGTATATGTTTCATAATTTCCTACATTTTGATCTATAAATCATAATTGAAAATACAATTGTTCAATAAAATTTTGGACCAAGGGGCACATATTGATGACGTACATTATTGAGCCCCTTCTCTAGTGCTGTCTAATTTCAATCTTATAAATTTGTCTTCATCAATCTCACTTATTGCTGAAGACTAGATTGAATTTATTTGAGTTTTTTAGTTTTGGAATTTTCTTGTCCATTGTATGATTAAAGTTGCACTTCGTCTATTCAGTCTTATCCCACTTAGTTAAGAAATGTCATCTCCATAGATAAATTTTACAATTAGTCCCTCAGGATCCCATCATTCAAACTAATATCACAATATTATTAACAAACAATATGCACCATGAAAGTTTATCATATAACTGTCTGGTGAGCTTGTTTATTATTAATGTGAAAGGGCAAGAACTTGAATCTGATCCTTTGTGTACACTAGTAAGAAACTCCTTAATGGGTTCATGGGGAACTAGCAAGAGGCTCCTGATGGTCTTGATGCTAGTGAGCACTCCGCCATAGATATCTTTTAATAGGATGACATAAAACCTAAAAATTAATGTCTGGCTTTGTTGAAACATTGGTGATTATAAAGATATGGATTACCTCTATTATGTTCCATTTGTGTGTTGAGGCAAAGCATACTGAATCTTTTTCATTTACATAGTAATTTAGCTGGATAGGTTCATACTGGTCATCTAATTGTGATTTTAATGAGTGGACTAATATAGTTAACCAGTTTTAGCACATCCAAATGCCAATAAATTATGATTTACCATACCTGCTGAATCTAAATATACTAGAATGAAATAGAAATCATAGTTAGAACCAAAACTGCTCGACTAATTGAGCAAAAAACATGCATATTCTTGACCTATGTGGGTTCCCCAAATCTTATGGAAACCCTGTTCCCTTGTGTTGAAGCAATGCCAGTATCCGAAAAACACAATCATATAAGGATTAGAATTATCTAGTTGTTATCTTGATTTTTGAAAGAAGATCTCAAGCACTACTTATGATGGAGATGTCAATCTTTAAAGTTTCATGAAAATCTGAAGTCAATTTGAGCCATAGGTAACTAAAATCAGTGTAAGAAATGTGTTGTGATAAAACATGTAGCTCTAAATTTACCTTCAGGCATGATCAAATTATCTAATTGCAGTTCATATCTTGCATGTTTCCAGTCCAAATTTGTATCTGGTTATGTAGTTCTTGAGCGGATGATAGAATTCACTAGAAAAATTATTGTCACTTAAACAATATTTCTGACAAGGAATCTTGCAGAACTAGCTAAACAGAGAAGAGGAATCCATTGAAGTTCATGATCGTTTGACCATCCAATAAGAACTAAATGCAAATTTTTGATTCCTGCTTTTGCCTGCAAGAGATGAAGCCCAAACAGAAGAATCATGATCATCTTAATTTTACTGAGCCTTATCTAGAATGTTCCTGCATTTGGTAAGATGTATCTGTTTGTTGGCATATCGAAGTATTTGATGCATATAATTCAGCGTCTTCTCTAAGTTCTGTATCTCTTGGATTTTAGTTTCAGGTTCTATAAATGATTTTTATCATATGTTTTATTTATTGTCTTTAGTAGCACCTTTAAAGTAATCTTTATAGTATGTGTCTTTATTTGAAACTTGGATTGAATTATAACAAAAGGTTGGTATCTGAAGTATAATAGAATATTAGTTATGTCTCAAGATCTGTTGCAGGAGATTATTGTATGTATGATAATTCATTTTATTTTAAGGATGGTCTATGTTTTAGAAAGATATTTGTCGAAACAGTGTAAACAGTCAAAAGCTTCTGGAATGTTGTGGTCTTTCAAAATATACTTGAAGTATCCTTATCTGTTTCCCTCTTGTTGGACCTCTTATATTAGGAGGAGTATTCAAGCTTGAGCTGTTTCTACCTGAAGAATATCCAATGGCTGCTCCAAAGGTATGATGACTCCTAGTCATATGTTTTGTTTGCATCTACAGTAAGATGTTTTTAAGCAGACTGAAACAGCTGGCATTAGGTCATCACAGTGCAATAACAAGATTTCCTTTTTTCCTTTAAACTTTTTGTACATTGATAGTTATCTTCTCACATCATATCTGATCAGTTGGGAATTAATAATCATCTTTAAGATGAAATGCAGGTCAATTGTCTTCTCCTTAGGTTAGTTAATCCTCAAAAATTGAAAACATTACTAGGGATCTTCCAAGTTCTGCACATGTCATGTCTGTGATATCTTGTTGTCATAACACCTTGCAGGAGAAGGCTTAGGTTCCGAGTCTCAACTCTGTATTTTGATGTACTGATCTTAACTTCACTATATGTAATTCACCAGTCATGCTTTTTCTATTTTGACATACATAGCTTTTGGTAACCTCAGCATGCTTGTCATGCTTCTTCTTATTCATTGAGCTTTTATAACCTAATGATATTCAATTTATTATATCATCTGGGCCATAATTTATACTTGATGTCTCTGTACTGTTTTAGTTGTGATATTTTAAATCAAAGCCTACACATCATTCTCACAAGATGTTCGATTTTTTGTTTACTCTTGCTTGTACTGTGGAGATATAGGGCACTGATGTATAGTATTTCTTTTTTGGAGCTTGCACTTCTTTTTCTTTTTCTTTTTTTAATTTCTTTGTGGCTCTTCATCTTAAACTGCAAGCATATGTTACCTTTTGATATCTAAGCCTTCAGTTTCTCCCTCCCACTGCAAGTTAGAACAGGAATATCACTGATTGTATTTGTTTTTAATCTTCTGCTGCCCTTGGAGTTTGTCTTCTTTGAATCATGCCCAGTCTTACTGCATCTTGAGTTAGCTACCAATTCTGTTTTAATTGTCCCTGAAACAGGTCCGCTTTCTGACCAAAATCTATCATCCAAACATTGACAAGGTAAGCAAATTGTCTCTCGTTGTCTTTATGCAGGCAGTGTAATTTCATCAATAGTTTGATTTTTGCAGCTTGGAAGAATATGCCTAGACATTCTGAAAGACAAATGGAGTCCAGCTCTCCAAATTAGAACTGTGCTCCTCAGGTGACATGATCATTTTCTTGGCTATTCTGTTTGCATTGTGGAACAATGCACTCCTGTGCATGTGCTACTCAGTTCTACTCAGTTCAGGTTCTTGCATATGCATTCCTGTGAATAATGTGTTTGCTTTGATACTTCTAACTTGCTTTCTATCCGATGGTGTGCTCCTTTTTTTTTTTGATCTTTTTGCATTCTTGCTGCTCAGATAATTTATTTTAAATAAAAAATATCTTATTAAAGGCAAATAATTTAAATGGTTACTTTAGCCATTGTTTTCTTATTAAAGGACTAACTTTGGTTCACAAATTGTCAATGGCAAGAATTGCCTTTGCTGTTAATGACCCTAAGAAATAACAAAGCATGTCATTTTCCTTATTGTTCAAACTATTTATTAAACATGTACCACTCATTTAAGCATGACAATACAGTTGCATGATAATTACTTGTATATATATGTATACATAATATGCCTTTTTTTTAATGTTCATTTTAAGGATCATTATGATAATTACTTGTACCTTCATCCATAGTCACAAATGCAGTTACTTGAAATTTGGGAAGTAGTAATAAAATTTGAAATGAGTACTGGATAATGAATACTAAAAAAGAATAGATATTTGGTACATTAACATACCGAAATAATAATTTTTCTCATGACAAACATCAGATATCAATATAGTCTAGTTAATTCAAGAATGAATACTATGTGAACATGCTAGTAAATCTCAGATCTATTTAGCTGGGGGAAAAAAGCATGTTTGGTTATGCAAGTCTTTAACAGATTTGATGAATGTTACGACCATGCTTTCATTGACTGAACTTTTATGAGCTCATTCTAAATCAGCTGTTGGATAATAGCTTCTTGAGTTTGTAAGAGTTTCATTTCTTGAGCCTGACATTTGATCTTTGATCCTTCACATACTCTTCTATAGTATTCAAGCTCTTCTCAGTGCCCCAAACCCAGACGACCCACTATCGGACAACATTGCAAGGCACTGGAAGACAAATGAAGCAGAAGCTGTGGAAACAGGTAATAGGCCCAGTCATGCTTGTTTCAGCTCTGCCTTTGCTTTCTGCACGAATCAACAACTTTTGAAGATGGTACCAATTTTTTCTTGAGTTCATGATCGTTTTGTTGAAATTTCTGATTGTATTTCTTTCAATTTCAATTTCCTGCAGCCAAAGAATGGACCCGTCTATATGCTACTGGGGCATGAAAGCGAAGGTGGCGTTCTGCATGTAATAACATCTCTACTACTGAACTTCAATTGTTCCAAGCTTTAATTAGTTCAAGCTCCTGCTGTTATACTATATGGTGTACATTGGTTGAAACCCCCTCTTTTTTATACAATCTCATCCCTCTGAGCAAGTTTCATTGTCTGCAAGAGAATAAAGAAAAAAATTATGTAGCAAACATGCTTGGAGTGAATTTTCTTCTATGTCACAACACTTCTCCAATGAAAAAGCTTAGGAACATATTTGGAGGACAAAATAATCCTTTTATCAGTCTTTAGGGCCTATTGGTATTTAGATTAATTGTTCTGTATGTTATTTAAATTCATTAATTTTGTATTTATTATACAGGTTTTGGATGCATAAATAAAAAAAAATCATCAGTTTAACCGTAGGTTGACTTGCACCTTTTGCGATATTGACTTTGATTTCTGGTCCCTCCAAACATTGGATATATTCATCCATAGGGAGCATGATCTTATCGCATTACCTGAAACACGCTATAATCTTTTTATGTTTTTTTGTTCTTTATATGCATGTGCATTTGTGTGTGATGCATTATTAAAATAAGCCTTGGTTAAGTGACTCCAGAGCTCCCAACTGCCTGAGATAAGGTAGGGTGTTTACAAATATACACACGCGTTGCTTACATATTATACAATCATATTCAAGGGGTGAAAGTTAAATTTCTTCTATCTTAAACTGGCCTTAGGCTTTAATTTTTTATTCACTTTTATGTTTTCTGTACCATTCATCTATTGCATTGTCTTCATCTGCGCTTGGGTGTATTATGAAGATCCTTTACAATTTTTTGTTAATATATAACTATCTAAAATCCTCATGTTAATCACTTGTACGATAGCTAGTTTAAGTTACTACCCACCGTCGTTAGATTTGCTCAGAGATGGACGTCCACGGTGATCTCTTATTTGTGTTGGCAATGCAATGGATAATACGGCTGCAATAACCGCGCCGCTGCAATTGTACTTGTTCTTTTTACCTGAGACCACTGAGTTATCCCGGACAAAACATGGATCCATGGCAGTCCCTTGGTGATGTACTCCTGGACCATCAACTCTTGTCCATATCTGAACTGGATGTAAGCGAGAGAAGAAAAGATCAAGCCAGTGTTGGATGGATGGATGGATTTATGCGAGTCATATGACAACAACAATGCATGGGGACCTCCATTTGTTTTTCTGAACACATTAGAAAGTGTTAAGAAGAAGAAGAAGAAATCTAATGACAGTAGTTCATAAAATGCACAACCAGACACTGCATTCTGAGCAGATTCAACACCCAACACCACCTGCTGATGAGATCTTTTTGCAATGACAGTGATGGTGGTCTCCCACCAGTTGGTGATAGTTGTCGCTGCGTTATTGGTTTGGGTGGGAGGTTTGTGGGATTATAGAGACAGTGAGGTCACATGTAATGTTTGTCCACAACCAAAATGATCTCTCGGGCTTTCACATGCCATGGCTGCGCCTCATCCCCCTTCCTTTAATTAAGAGCATCATTGCGTGGCTGCTTGAACACCATTTGATTTTGTCAGTGGACATTTCTGTGAGGCAAGGAATCTTCTGTTGCAGAATGGTCTTGATTGATTACCTTCAGCTTCCAGGTAATTAACCCTGTCCATCTGCATTGATCTTGGCTTGTGTTGCTGTAGAATTTCATAACTTGAGCAGACTTGAACTGCTCAGAAATTGTTGCACGAGGACAGCATCTTCAAACATGGTTATCTTGTCTAGCTATGGAACTACAGCATGTGCAAATTCTGTGTGTTGCACAAGGGGCCACGCTGAAGTTTCATAGTGTTGTTTTTTTTTGTTCCAAGGCAAAACTTAATTGTATTCCTCTAAAAAAACGTCATTTTACCATCTCCTCTTCTACCAGAAGAGATCAAAGTTTCTAAAATTAAAACACATAGAAAAATAAAAGAATGTTAACAATGGTTCAAAGTCTTTAGTATTCGATAGATGGATCAAAGCAGCAACATCACTTCCAATATGAATATTTTATATGTCCATACTCCAAGCTTCAAAAAAGCCATTCCGTATAGTCATAGCTTCATTACGTATGCTAGATCTGTCCACACAACCTGCAAAAACAACAGCACCATGATTCTCATATCCATCTGACATTCGTATCAAATTCACTCGAATGATTAACATTTATAATAAGACTAACAGATTTAACAAATATTTTAAATTCATCTTTCCCTATAGCTACATCACCCTGAGTAAAGTCATGATGAGAAATTAACCACAGATTGCTGTTAGAAATTTTGACTTGCAATCTCTCTGTGTTTTTCTATTATTAAAAAATAAAATATTTTCAATTGTTACAGAATTGTTGTTGTTTTGAATAATACATGTGCATGAGCCTTTAAATTTGATTGTTTGATTAAATTGCTTCTAAAATTAATCTTTTTTCGAATATATATATATATATATATATATATATATATATATATATATATATATATATATATCTTTTTCTTATATCTTGAATGTCTAATAGTAAATTTTTCTTCTTCTAAAATGTTCTTGCAACAATCTTGGATTAATGAGAATTTTTACTATATTCAAAACTAAATCTTGGCTTATTTTTTACTCTCCAACATTAAAATACATAATATGTAAGTGGCAAGTAGTTGTGTCTCAAGATAGAGCTTAGAATTATGCTTTATCTAGCACCCAATCTTTTATTAGCACAAAATGACATAAAAGTTTGGCTTCCTAGTAATTTTATTTAAGTTAAAAAATATTTTCTTTGTCTATAAAATAAGACTGTATAATAATAATAATAATAATATTAATAATATTATTATTATTTATACAGGGGACAAACTCATAATAAAGGTGAATGGGTATTGGACCTGTGCATGCACCTCAGAAGAAACAGCTCACTTCACTTGTGCCAAGTACTTAACTACATATCTCAACCTTCTGTTCCATGGTTTGTTCTCCTCAGGACCACCATTTCCGTATCCGCGAGAGGAAGAAAGGCTGAGGCGAGCCATTTCGACTCCCTCGTGAACGAGACCGGCCGCCTCCATTTATTGGTCACACGGATTCTCCATCTCTTTCACCTCTTGACTTCATGCGCAGACACCACCAGGATCCGTCCTCCCTCTTTCTCCCCCATGGCGGCATTCATCGTCGTCACTCTGATAGCAACCACTGCGTCACGGGGACTCGTAATGTGCGCTCACAGGTGATGCTTGTTTCAATCCCATCCATCGGCTTGGATTTTGCTGGCAGCATAGCGTATCAATCATTTTCCCCTTCGGTTTAGGTTTGCCATTCGTTGTCCTCTATTTAGGGCAGAGTAATGGAATCTCTCTGCCGCAACGTATTCAAGAATCCCTGACACCGGCAAACGCGTAAGGTATGCTATGCTATTTATTACTTCTCTAGTCTTTTCTTAGCTTTTTTCCTCCATCGCTTCACCTCCCTACGTCAGTCTTTTGGTTATAGAGGTTCGTTCATAATACAGTGTGTGACGACAATCATAACCGATGCACAAACTAAGCATCGCATAGTTTGATTCGATCATTTAAAGTTGATACAACTAATTGTGTTTAGCTGGTAATTTCAATGGAAAGCTTTGGGAGCAAATCAAACAACCTAATATATCTAGTAGGATATGGATTCACAATAATACTATCAACTCCAAGTATAGTATTTAATCTCTTAATCATGCAAAACTAATCGGTCTTAGGTTGTAATAGATTATTTGATGATGTTATAAAGTATGTAGCTTTGTTCCAACATTGTTATAATTCTTTTAACCAACCAAGTATTTTTGTTTCATATTGTTCATAATCATGGTAAAAGTATTTATAATAATGTTACAGGCTTATAAGGGTTTGTAAAGGATAGTCGTCGACTTGGACTTAATTATTTTGTATCAATAATTCGCTCTAAGGACTTAGCATATCAAAAAAATTATGAATGAATGATTTAGGGAAGAACTATTTGTTGACATTCTAAAAAGCATATACACAATGACATCTCAAGGCTAATCTTCCATCACACTAAGGTAAAACTTCAATCAAAGAAAATGGCATCAGCAGCAATAAATAATAAAAGAAAAAACAGAATTAAACCTCCAGGGATTTTGAGAGGAGATTTGCAGATGTTATAGTATTTTTCAATTAAACAGGATAGATATGTCATCCTTAGGTCATAACAAGATATTGGGTTCAGTCATCCAAAGCTCATGCAACCACAAAAATCTATAAAGCCATCCACAAAACATGCATGTAAGAGGGAGTAATACAATGTAGAATATTAATATTACACACCTTCTTACACATGAGGAGGCCTGTGAGAGTCAGCCTTCCCAAGATGAAAAGGACAACTGTTGCAGTGGTAATGATAACAAGATAACACCACCCCCCAAAGCCTAAAGAAACATGGGAGAAGGTGCCAGTCTTTGCAGATGGATCCTTTTGTCCTCTTGCAATCCTTCCTAAGCTGTAGCTTCTTTTTACAAAGCACTAAATTAAACCACTTTATCTCACTGTATTTCAAATGCAGCTACCATCTTTATCCTAATGATGAGATATATATTGTCTTGGCAACAAGGAAGCATTTCCCTTAGCTTTTCGTTTGGAGCTTCCAACCCCATTCTAGAGTAATAACATGCATACCTTCCCTCCTATCCCTTCTTTCCCAATTTTCTACTCTATTTTATCCCTTCTCTCCCTCTGCGAAGGGGACTGAGGAGTTCCCAGAGCGTGGTGGCTGTGGAGGAACTCTCGGATAAACAAATAAGTTGAGGCCTATGAGCATAGATACTGTTACAGAGGTGAGATTCCACTCTTTTTATCTCCTCAGTTGGATCTCTGTGTTTCTTTGACAAATCCAGTCTCTGCTATCTTCTTCTTTGCATGTTAGGCAACAGTAAAAGCACATTGCTGTAGGGGGAGACTCCTGCTGACCTATTACTTAATATTATTTTTCATGTTGTTCACCCATTTAATAATCCCTAGCCATATGAAAGTAGCTTTTTTATGTTGATTCACAAAAATGTGGTCTCGTTTCTACTTTTATGAATGCATATTTGCAAATGTTTATCTTTCATGCAAAGTTTGTCAATTTTACAGATCCACATGTTCTAGTATTAAATGCTCCTACAGAGCATGTCCTCCTCCTTTTTCTCATGCCTAGAAAGCTTGGAAAAGTAGTATAATCCTATAGTTCCCTTTGCAAAATCCACAATTTTTTTGGCTGGTCACTCTTTATTTCTGCATGGATAGAGATTGTTGCTATGATTCATACACTTGTTTCCGTTTGGGAGAATTACAAGGGGATGTTCTGCTTACTGCTTTGGTAAAGATTGTTGCTAAAACACTGAGAATGCCAGTTGAAACTAGAGCACCATTAATTCTGTCCTTGTTTCTTATCATCCACTCATCTGCAAAGATGAAATAAAGATGGAAGTACTGCTGTTCCCAAAGCTGTCTCCTCCTCCAGCTTCTACATCATTTATTGACGACCTGAACCATTCCACCATCTCTCGCTCTCTCTCTCTCTCTATCTTTTTCCTGTGCACACAATATTTTTCACATTGCTATGGATCTACAGCTCATGTACATGCATTGCCATGGCAAAAGAATTGCACAGATGAAATAAAGTTGGAAGTATTGCTGTTCCCAAAGCTGTCTCTTCCTCCAGCTTCTACATCATTTATTGACCTGAACCATTCCACCATCTCTCTCTTTCTCCTTTGCACGCAATGTTTTTCACATTGCTATGGATCTACAGCTCATGTACATGTATTGCCATGGTAAAAAAATTGTAGAGAGAGCAGCCATGTGGGAGTACAGAACAGTTCTGTATGCACAAGCTCTACTATTCCTATTCCTCTCTCTCTCTCTCTCTTTCTCTACTCACGGTTTGCTCACTTTAGCTAATTCAGTATCTGCTGTTGTGCTTCTCACCACCACCTCTCCTTCCTTCCTCCATGGAGAGAGTTTGAAATTTGAAGTGGGGCTTGGAAATGTGTGCCTCCATCTGTGCGGTGTTGCTTCTATTTAATTGTACCGTTGTCCACCATCTCTTTGGTTCTGAAGCATAGTTTAGGCATCTGAGCAGGTGAAGCCAAGTGTTGGGGTGTGGGTTTGAGCTTTAAGATTCGATCCAATGCCGAGATCAAGGTAAGGACTTTCGTCGAACACTTTTGTTTCGTGAGCTCTCTCTTTGAGGCCACCAAGTTGGTGAGAGGTGTTCTGATGGGGAGCAGAGGGTCGTCAGATGCGCCGCAGAGGCAGTCGCCGCGGGCGCCGCTCCACCTGAGGGCCACCGCCTGCTCCGAGGCCAACAGCGTGCACCACCGCCCCGTGGCCGCCGACCGCAGCCCCAGGGTGTCCCCTCGTGGTGTCTTACAAGAGGTAAGCGAGGAGCGTCCTGCTCTTGTTGGCCACCAGTTCATGCACTGATTCAACTCCGTGGCTGATGGCTTCGATGCAGCAGAGGAAGCGGGGCACGAGGGTAACAGACCTGGAGACCAAGCTGAAGAAGGCGCAGGAGGAGCTCAAGCGGCTGAGAGACCAGGTGGCCTCGGCGGAAGCCGCGAAGACCGAGGCGGAGCAAGCTCTCGTGAAGGCCAAGAAGCGGATCACGGCCACAGCCCCGACGGCGAAAGGAGAAGACGTTAAGCGTCATGTTCCTCAGGAGTCTCGAAAGGAGGGCGGTCCACCGCAGGAGAACAAGTCCGAGGAGGAGAGCGTCACTTCTCCCGCGACGATGGATGTCTTCGAAGTAGTAGTGCCGACTGAGCCCATCCACAGAGAGAACGAAGACGTCAGCATGCAGAAGAAAGAAGAGAGTGCGGTGGAGAGGGAAAAGGAGGAGACAAAGACAATGATCAGCGATGCAGTAGTTGCTGAGACAGAGGAGAAAAAGAAGGAAGAAGAGGAAGACAAGAGAGAGCCGTTGGTGATACCTGATAGCCCACAGGTGGACGCTCTCAAGGCCAAGCTCTCGGAGAAGGAGAAGGAAGTGGAGATACTCCTCGAGGAGAACGTCATCTTCAAGACCAGAGCCGACGAGGAAGCGAGGCAGATCGCAGACGCTGCTCGGGCCAAGGAAGAAGAGCTGACGGCGAGGCTGAACTCCACGGAGGAAGAGCTCAAAGAAAGCAGAGCTAAAGCGGGTCGCCTGGCGGAGCAGCTGGAGGCAGCAGAAGGCGCGAAGGCGGCGTTAGAGGCGGAGATGAAGCGGCTGAGGGTGCAGACAGAGCAATGGCGGAAGGCGGCAGAGGCCGCTGCCGCAGTACTGGCAACGGGGGACGCAACGGCCGAGGACACGACGGGGAGAAGGGTGGCGGAGCGGTGTGGGTCGATGGACAAGCACCTCGGCTGGGGGTCGCCGCTGGTGGCCGGGGACACGGACGAAGACGGCAGCGGGAGGAGAAAGAGCGCCGGGATTCGAGTGCTCGGGGAGCTGTGGAAGAAGAAGGGTCAGCGGAAATGAGCTGATCGAAACAGAGGAAGGAGGTGAGTAGCTCAGCCTCATCCGTCCCTCGTTATGCTTACTCTGTTCGATTATTACTACTGTTGTAGTTGTCGGTAAGAGGCAATCTTTTGGTCTCTGCATCTCTCTGCTTTGGATTTGAATCATAAACGGAGGGAAGTTGTATGAGTTCTTCTTGGTAGACATGGGATTTTTTTTGGCACACTGTTTTAGCACACAAATCATTGGCTATGTAACTTTTAATCATGTTGGATTAGGTTTAAATATCAACATTCTTGGTTTAAGCACGAGTAATTATCCTTCCCCATTTTAATTACGTTGCTAAACTCACACTAATCTGTCATGAATTTTCTTTTAAATTGAATGGAGTTTTTTTTTTTTCCCTGCAACATAAGTTTTTTTTTTTATTATGAAAAGTAATTATTATGCGTTTGAATTTGTTGTTTATTCTTGATCTTTCTTGATCATCATCCACTATGCTTGAGATGTACAAATGTGAGGATATGAGATGGATCATCTCTACTAGTTTTTGCATACTAACCAGAGTTTAACATGAACTAAAGAAGTACTTTTTTTTTTCTTCTCTTACATGTGAGGCAAAGCTCTTTATAATGGTAAATCCATTACTTCAAAGACAAGCAGGAAATTTATGGAACAATGTTTTCATTTACTGTCAATCAAACTAAATGCCACATTTTACTTCAAAAGTTGTAAGTAGGGTGGGTCAAAATCTGAATGCTTGCAATATCTGGAAACCATATATGGACTTGGATTATATATATATATATATAAATTGTTGATTACCTTCTTAAATTATTGCTGCTAGAACTTGAACTCAATCTTAGAGACACAGTCAGGCACTTCAACAGTCCATGTCTGCTGTGCTTTCAGCCATACATTGTTGTCCTCAACAGCTTCGAAGCTTTGGAGTGTAAGAAAACCCTAATCATAGTGACTAAGCTTAGCAAAACCAAAGGATGGAGCTACTTCGCTGTTGTTCTCAGAAATGCTTCACCATGATAAATTACATATGGCCAAATAACATTTGAGACTTTAATCAATAAACCACTGGAAACATTCAACAGCTAACTAGGAAAAGCATGGAGGCAAAATTTTTGGCTGATGGAACCTCTTCACCTTTCTCTTATAATGTGTGGACTAACCTCACAAGATGACATTTTATTGAAGAAAGAAGGATGCCACCAACCTTTGCACACTTTGTAATCAAGTTTTGGTGTTGACCTTTTCCAAGGAATCTGTACAATGATGTGATGTCTCTTTCTGTGTCAAACATATGTTTGCATTCAGTCATCGTCAATGGCAGAATGCAAAGAGGCAATAAGACAAACCTTTCCATCATTGTGTTCGCCAAGAAGTCTACAGCTTCACGGTAAAACAAAACAAGAGAAGAAAGCACTCTTCTCGGATTGCAGAATCCACCTTTCATGACTGCAATGCAATAATGTGTCAGAAAGTTTCATTATTAAACAATGTATTGATGTTTAGTGCATGTCATTTCTCTATTGAGAAAATTATTAGGGTTTTTTTCTTTTAATGAATGAACTATATATATATATATATACACACACACACACTTGTCTTAAACCCAATAAAAGTATACGCACCATTTTGAACCGAGATGACCTCCCTGATGCTCTCCGTATGTTCGACCGGATCTCTGCCTCCTACAATTCCCTCGTCGCCGTCTACGCTCACCGGAACCACGCGCGCGAGGCGCTCGCGGTGCTCTCCCGGATGTTGGCTGCCGGCCTCAGACGCACTCGCTTCGCCTTTGCACCCCTTCTCTCCCTCCCTTCGCTCGATCTCGACCGTGGCATTCAACTGCACTCTCTGATACTCAAGTCCGGGTTTCTCCACGCCGACCCTTTCTCCGGCACCGCTTTGCTTGGCCTGTACGCGAGGAACGGGAGACTGGATGATGCGTTCGGTCTGTTCGAGGAAATGCCCACCAAGACTGTCGTCACTTGGAACTCCACCATCGCGGCGTTCTCCCGGCGCGGCTTCGTCGAGGAGTCCATGTTCTTGTTCCGACGGCTGTTGGGAACTGGAATGGGTCTGACGGAATGCTCTTTTCTGGGCATCTTGTGCTCTCTCCGCTCATCGGACAGCTTGCGGTGTGTGGAGCAAATTCATGGGCTCGCTGTGAAGACCGCGATGGATTCCTTCCTTGTCGTCGCAAATGCTTTGCTTAATGCACTCTCCACTTGCTCGGGAGTGCTCGCAGCTGAGCGGTTCTTCAACAGTTTGCAGACTCGGGACGTGGTTTCTTGGAACACGATGATGACAGGGTTCGCGAAGAGTAGTATCCCGGAGAGAGCCTTGGAGCTCTTCTTTGCGATGCATGTCGATGAAGTATCACCCAGCGGGGCTACGATCGCCACCGTGATCAATGCTTGCACCTGCTTCGACTCCGCAGAGTACGGCGAGCTCATCCATGCCAAAGCAATCAAGCGCAATCTTGACAACGACATGTTCGTCGCCAGTTCGCTGATCGTCTACTATGCAAATTGGAAGAGGCTGCAGGATGCGCACAAAGTGTTCGACGTGCTTCCCGTGAAGAATGTAGTTTGTTGGAATGCTCTCATCTCAGGATATTCAAAGGATGATCCACCTACCTGTCTACTTCTTCTCAAGTCGATGTTGCGATCGGAGAATAGACCAAACGAGCTGTCCTTCTCTTCTATGCTCACGCGACTGTCTCCGGCCCAACTCCAGCAGCTGCATTCATTGATCATAAGAATGGGATACGACAACAACGAGTATGTTTCCAGTGCCCTCATTGCCTCATATGATTCTCCTGGCATTTCATCTGATGCCTCCTCCTCTGTCAAGGATGCTGATCCAGTGGCTACCTCCACTGCTCGATCAAATGCTACAGCCAGTGTTCACAACAGAGCCGGTCGATACCAAGAGGCACAGGAGCTGCTTCTCCGGCTGCAAACTCCTGACACCATGTCATGGAACATCTTGCTGAATGCCTGTGCTCGAAATCGCGGCTACTCCGAAGCCTTGTTGTCGTTCAAACGCATGCAATCCTCTGGTCATTCGATCGATAACTACACCGCGGTGAGCTTGGTGAGCATCTGTTCAAGGATCAACAGCCTGGAGCTCGGGAGGTCAGTCCATGGGCTTATCGTCAAGACCATCTCTGGTTGCATGGACACCTTCGTCTGCAACGTGTTGCTGGATATGTACGCAAAATGCGGCAGCCTGGACGGTTGTCTGAAGGTGTTCGATGAAATGGGTGATAAGAAGAACCTCGTTTCATGGACGGCGCTGATCTCAGGATTAGGACTCCATGGCTGCCCTCATGAAGCGCTTGCGAGGTTTAAGCAGATGGAGTCCGAAGGGTTCGAGCCCGACAGTGTCGCTTTCCTCGCAGTGCTTTCAGCATGCAGGCATGGAGGTCTTGTGGAAGAGGGGATGCTGATGTTGGAAAGCATGAAGAGTGACTATGGCATTGAACCAGAGATGGATCACTATGTGTGTGTGGTTGATTTGCTATGCAAATGTGGGCATCTAAAGAAAGCAGAGCTTGTGATCAGTGGCATGCCCTTTCAGCCAAATGCTGTCTTATGGCGCACCTTCCTTCGAGGATGCAAGACATTTGGTGGTCTGTTGACATGATCATACTTAAGGATGGAAGTATGTCTAAAGTGCAACTGAAGTAGGACAATAGACAACTACGATTCATTCTTTTGGAAGCATGGTTTCAAATTTCATTCCATGTATCACCAGTATGCCCAGTATGCGGGTCAAGATCTTTCATCCGATTCAACCAATATATATATATATATATAAACCCCATATTTATATAATAATAGTAGTGGTGATTTTTATTAAAAAAAACTTTTCTTTTTAGATTTTTCTAGGAAGGTATCTTAGTTTTCAATTTTCATATTTGGTGTCCCTTTCTTCTCTGGTACCTAAATGCCCATCATCACTATCACCTTTTTCTTCGTATGAATATTATCGATTGTCATGATAGTTTTCATCCTAGTGTGGTTTTTTCTACATTATCATAGATGTCTTCACTCAATCATGATCATCTTTAATCTCAAATCCTAAACTTATATTTAATAAAAAATTTGAGAAGATAAAAGACATGCCTCGTACTTAGAGGATAAGATGATAGTGAAAGACAATCATGATAATCTCAACTCCTAAACTTATATTTAATAAAAATTTTGAGAAGATAAAAGACATGTCTCGTACTCAGAGGATAAGATGATAGTGAAAGACAATCATGATAGGATTAAGGTGACGATCGACAATACCCATCCGAAGGAGATGGTAACGATAAGAGGGTATTAAAGAAAAAAGAATCAAATAGAAAAATTAAAACTGAAAGAAAAAAAAATTTAAAAAAATCATCCGAATATTAGACTATATTTAATAAAAATTATTACGTACAAGGAAAATTCCAATCATAAGAACAAGCCAAGAGGCTTTTGGCACTACAATCCAACGTATCATATCTCGGCACATGCCTCACACCTTCAGTGCTGGTGTGGAACAGTTTTTTAAATCTGGAATTTGAAAATTATTATTATTTTTTACCTTTTGAATATTAATGTGCTAAGTACTAACAATTATCTACAACACGAGTGTCAGGTAAAGGATGACACCAACTGTTTCATCAATTTATCCCATAAATGTAACTCAATCATCCAACATGATGGACCACATATATAATATTCTCCCCAACGCATGAGAATATTTTACATGACATGGCTCCATCAGGCCCCTCGGCCCATGTGTCTCTCATAGGGGAAGAGATTTATACGTGGGGCGATTTGACGATACCCGAAAGACTGCGGTCTTTGGCCCCACATACGGGTTCACTGATTGCCACCCGCCACGTGCATGGCACGTGTGAGATAATTTTTCCGCGGCCCACCTCGAGAGTAGTGCTGCACTCACCTCGTCCGCTCGTCCATCAACGGTAGCCTCTCGCGGGTCGGATTCAGAAAAGCACAAGCAGCCGTAAGATACTGAAACGACGCCATTACCGAGTCCAAATTAACAACTCACCGTTTCCTACCCATTCGCGTGCCTGGTAGCCACGAGGAAGCCGTGGAATCCACTTACCAAGGTCGACTAGTAGCGCGGGTAGGCGAGACGCGTACCCTTCAATCGCCTGACGACAAAGCTCCTCGATTGCCAAACTCGAAAGCACCGCGAAAACCTTTCACACCGCTTCACACCGTTCGCTAGGATCACACGCATCGCCCCCCGCGGGACCCAATGACCTGCTGAGTCAGGATAACGTACGGGGGTCGGCGGGTACCGAATCACCTGGTAGAAGAGACCTCTTCTCATTGCGTCGTCGGAGAAAAGATACACAAAAGAGGGGCTCCGCCCATATCTCACGCCGAGGGTTTCCAACCTCAGCGAAGCCGTCCACGCAAGCTTCATTGCACCCCAAAGCCACCGCTGCCCTTCCTCTCCTCTCGTCACCACATTCCACTCGCCCGTTGCCCCATCGCCGTCACTGGATCGGCAGCAGATTGCCTCCTTCCTCTCGTCTCGCTCTGTTCGCAGGTACATGATCGCTTCCTTTCTACTGTTTGTGCTCTTAGCAAAGTTGTAGAGAAGAGAAAGAGAGAAGAGAACCGTCGAGAGGTACTTGCCTGCTCTTCCTCTTATTATCGTCCTTTCTTCGCCTCTTTTCCTCTTGCTTCCCGGCCAAGCAACAGTCGCCGTTTGTTCCGCGTCGTCCCGTCATTACCTCGTTCCAGAAACCGCCATAGGGGGAGAAGCCGTTGTAACCGCAGAGTAATTTTCTACGCGATAAGCTCCTCCATCGAACGTCGCCATGGTTGGTGATTTGGTGAAAATAATTGGGGCGTGAGATTGGCAGCAGAGCGAGTGAGACACACACAAGAGAAAATGTACCTCGTTACACGCGTCCCGCACTTGTTTCCCCAAAATTGTCTCCTTCTCATCCTGCGTCTGGGTCCCACAGAAGTATGTGGCTTGGGAGTTTTCGACTCACGAGCGCTAAAAAGGAGAATAAGAAAAAGAAAAGAAGAGGAGAGAAGAAGGAAACTTGCATTTTTCACTTAAATCTCTCTATTTTACATGTCAGCTTACACTTTTGTACGTATTTTATTCCCCCGCTCCGAAGCTACGAGTTTCTCCTCTCTCTACAGCTCAAAAAGATTCGAAAAGGAGAAGAAGACACAGCAGAGCGGGAGAGGGAAAGGTACAGACGTTCGCCCAGATCTGATGCGGCCATGAACCTTCGCCAGCGCCCCACCCGGACCGGCCCGGGCGCCGTCTATGGCCCCGGCCCGACGGCGCCGCCTCGCAACATGGTTGGACCGCCCGGTGCCGGCGGCCCGGGGGAGGATGTCTACAACATCATCCCCATCCACAACCTCCTCGCCGACCACCCCTGCCTCCGCTTCCCCGAGGTTCGCGCCGCCATGGATGCCCTCCGCGACATGGTCGGGATCCCGACGCCGCTCTTCGTCCCTTGGCATTCCGGTCTCGACCTCCTCGACTGGCTTGGTATCTCCTTCGGCTTCCAGCGAGACAACGTCCGCAACCAGCGGGAACACCTCGTCCTCCTCCTCGCCAACGCGCAGATGCGCCTCCAGCCCCCGCCGGAAAACGCGGACGTCCTCGTCCCCTCCGTCGTCCGCCACGTCCGCAAGAAGCTCCTCCACAACTACACCACCTGGTGCGCCTTTCTCGGCCGCAAGCCCCACGTATCTCTCCCCGACTCCGGCCTCCGCCGCGCCAGTCCGGACCCCCGCCGCGAGCTCCTCTACGTTTCCCTCTACCTCCTCGTCTGGGGCGAGGCCGCCAACCTCCGCTTCCTCCCCGAGTGCCTCTCCTACATCTTCCACAACATGGCCATGGACCTCAACCGCGTCCTCGAGGGCTACATTGACGACGCCACGGGGCAGCGCGCCCTACCAGTCACCTCCGGCGAGAACGGCTTTCTCACCCGCGTCGTCACCCCGATCTACCTGACCATCCAGGGCGAGGTCGAGGCCAGCCGCAATGGCACCGCCCCCAACTCCGCCTGGCGCAACTATGACGACATCAACGAGTACTTCTGGAGCAACCACTGCTTCGAGCGCCTCCGCTGGCCCCTTGACCGGTCCAAGGACTTCTTCCTGACTCCGCCCAACAAGAACCGCATTGGGAAGACGGGCTTCGTGGAGCAGCGCTCCTTTTGGAACCTCTTCCGCAGCTTCGACCGCTTGTGGGTCATGCTCATTCTCTTCCTACAGGCGGCCATCATCGTGGCATGGCGTGGGGAGACATACCCGTGGCAGAATCTCCAGACCCGCGATGACCAGGTCCGGGTCTTGACCATCTTCATCACCTGGGCTGGCCTCCGGTTGCTCCAGTCCATCCTTGACGCCGGCACCCAGTACAGCCTCGTGTCATCCGAGACCAAGCTGCTCGGGGTTCGCATGGTGCTCAAGAGCCTCGTCGCCATCACGTGGACGGTTGCATTCTCGGTTCTCTACTCCCAGATATGGGAGCAGAGGAACCGTGACAGGCGGTGGTCACAGGCCGCAAACCAGCAGCTGGTGAACTTTCTCGAGGCGGCTGCTGTATTCATCCTCCCAGAGCTGCTCGCCATCATCCTCTTCATCCTGCCCTGGCTCCGGAACTTCCTCGAGAAGACCAATTGGAGAATCTTCTACATGCTCACTTGGTGGTTCCAGAGCCGAATATTCATCGGTAGAGGGCTCAGGGAGGGCTTGTTGGACAACCTCAAGTATGCCATCTTCTGGATTGCACTCCTTTCTGCCAAGTTCTCCTTCAGTTACTTCCTCCAGATCAAGCCGATGGTTGCCCCTACCAAGGCTATGCTCGAACTTCGAAACATTGAGTATGAGTGGCATGAGTTCTTTTCTCGCACCAACAGGTTCGGCGTGGTTATCTTGTGGCTTCCTGTCATCCTGATCTATCTGATGGATATCCAGATTTGGTACTCAATCTTCTCTTCATTTGTTGGCGCACTAGTGGGCCTGTTCTCGCACCTGGGTGAGATTCGTGATGTCCAGCAGTTGAGACTGAGGTTCCAGTTCTTTGCTAGTGCAATGAAGTTCAATCTGATGCCAGAGGAGCAACCAACCGAGGAACATGACTCACTGAGGAGTAAATTCAGAGATGCTGTCAACCGGCTAAAGCTGAGGTATGGCTTGGGGCGCCCATACAAGAAGATTGAATCGAATGAGGTTGGTCCCAGCAGGTTTGCATTGATATGGAATGAGATAATTCAAACGTTCAGGGAGGAGGATATTTTAAGTGACCGTGAAGTAGAGCTTCTTGAGCTGCCACCCTATACATGGAAGATCCGGGTGATTAGGTGGCCATGCATTTTACTCTGCAATGAGCTGTTGCTTGCTCTCAGCCTGGTAAACGAATACAAGGCTAATGACAGAAAACACTGGAGAATGATTTGCAAGAATGAATACAGGCGATGTGCAATAATTGAGGTATATGACAGCATCAAGTCCTTGCTTCTGGATATCATCAATAAAGGAACCGAAGAGCATTCCATTGTTGCCCGGGTATATGAGGAGTTTGATAATTGGATTCGGGTGGAGAAGTTTTCGGTGGAATATAATATGTTCATTCTGCAGAGTATATATGATAAACTGGTTATCCTCCTGGGTACATTGGTCAAGCCAAACAAGGACAGGAACAAAGTGGTCCACACATTGCAGACCCTCTATGACATAGTTACCCGTGACTTCCCCAATAACAAGAAGAGCATCAAGCAACTTAAAGAAGCAGGGTTGGCACCGAGGGGATCAAGTGATCTGCTCTTTGAGAATGCCATTGAATTGCCCAATGCAGACAATGAGAACTTCTACAGGCAGGTAAGACGGCTACACACAATTCTTACATCGAAAGATTCAATGAACAGTGTACCGAAAAATCTGGAGGCCCGAAGGCGTATTGCTTTCTTCAGCAACTCATTGTTCATGAACATGCCCAGAGCTCCCAAGGTGGAAAAGATGAGGGCCTTTAGTGTCTTGACTCCATATTACAATGAGGAAGTTCTGTACAGCAAGGAGCAGCTTCACTCTGAGAATGAAGATGGCATCTCTATCATATTCTATCTGCAGAAGATTTATGAAGATGACTGGGCAAACTTTTTGGAACGTATGCATAGAGAAGGCATGGTTGATGAGGAAGAGCTATGGAACAAAAGGTCGAGAGATCTTCGCCTTTGGGCCTCATATAGGGGTCAGACACTGTCACGCACGGTGAGAGGAATGATGTACTATTACAGGGCTCTCAAAATGCTTACCTTTCTTGATAATGCTTCCGAGATTGACATCAGCGATGGTTCAAGGGAGCTAGCTTCTGTTGGTTTGTCAAGGAGACGAATAAATGATATAGATGGCTTGGAAGATGGGGGCAAGTCACTATCACGAGACCATAACAGAGCTAGCAGTGGTATCAGTTTGTTGTTTAAAGGCCATGAACATGGGACTGCCATGATGAAGTACACTTATGTGCTGGCCTGCCAGATTTATGGAAACCAGAAAGCCAAGAATGATGCACGTGCCAGTGATATTTTGTATCTAATGAAGAACAATGAAGCCCTTCGTGTGGCTTATGTTGATGAAAAGAAGTCCGGGAGGGATGAAGTGGAATATTACTCTGTTCTTGTGAGATATGATCAGCAACTGGAGAAAGAGGTAGAGATATACCGGGTCCGTTTGCCAGGGCCACTGAAGCTTGGAGAAGGCAAACCAGAGAACCAGAACCATGCCCTCATCTTCACAAGGGGTGATGCAGTGCAGACGATTGACATGAATCAAGACAATTATTTTGAAGAGGCCCTCAAAATGCGCAACCTGTTAGAGGAGTACTCCTATAATTATGGTGCTCGAAAACCAACAATCTTGGGAGTTCGTGAACATGTTTTTACTGGTTCAGTGTCCTCCCTCGCATGGTTCATGTCTGCACAGGAGACAAGCTTTGTCACACTTGGACAACGGGTTTTGGCGAATCCTTTGAAGGTCCGAATGCACTATGGCCATCCTGATGTCTTTGATCGCCTTTGGTTTCTGAGCCGAGGTGGCATTAGTAAGGCATCCAGAGTCATCAATATCAGTGAGGACATATTTGCAGGCTTTAATTGCACGCTTCGTGGTGGCAATGTCACCCACCATGAATACATCCAGGTGGGGAAAGGACGGGATGTAGGCCTGAATCAGATATCTATGTTTGAAGCCAAGGTTGCTAGTGGCAATGGTGAACAGACCTTAAGCAGAGATGTTTATAGGTTAGGTCATAGGTTGGATTTCTTCCGAATGCTCTCCTTCTTTTACACAACTGTGGGCTTCTACTTTAACACCATGATGGTGGTGCTGACTGTATATGCATATATTTGGGGACATGTTTATCTGGCACTTAGTGGTCTAGAAAGTTCCATCAAAAACATTGCTGACTCTACTGACAATGCAGCTCTGGGTACTGTTATCAACCAGCAGTTCATTATCCAGCTTGGCCTTTTCACTGCCTTGCCAATGGTTATTGAAAACTCTATTGAGCATGGCTTTCTTCCTGCGATTTGGGATTTCTTGACAATGCAGCTCCAGCTTGCATCGATGTTCTATACCTTCTCCTTGGGAACTAAGGCCCATTATTATGGGCGCACAATCCTCCATGGCGGTGCAAAATATAGGCCAACAGGACGTGGTTTTGTGGTTGAACACAAGAAATTTGCAGAGAATTATAGACTTTTTTCACGTAGCCACTTCATAAAAGCAATAGAGATTGGCGTGATATTGACTGTGTATGCTTCCTACAGTCCTCTTGCGAAGAATACTTTTGTTTACATAGTAATGACAATCTCTAGCTGGTTTCTGGTGGTATCATGGATCTTGGCTCCCTTTGCATTCAACCCATCTGGTTTTGATTGGTTAAAAACTGTCTATGACTTTGATGATTTCATGACCTGGATTTGGTATCCTAGTTATATTTCTGCTACATCTGACCTGTCCTGGGAGAAATGGTGGAATGAAGAAACTGATCATCTTCGGACAACTGGCCTCTGGGGAAAGCTATTGGAGATCATATTAGATCTCCGGTATTTCTTATTCCAATATGGGATTGTGTACCAGCTAAAAATTGCTGATGGGAGCCACAGTGTTGCTGTGTACCTACTTTCTTGGATATGTATTGTTGCAGCTGTAGGGATTTTTGTCTATGTGAATTATGCTCGAGACAAGTATGCTGCAAAGGAACACATAACATATCGAGCCATCCAGTCCTTCATAATAATCTTCGTGATATTTGTGACCGTTCTATTACTGGAGGTTACTTCCTTTGAGATTGTTGATATCTTTACAAGCCTGTTGGCATTTATTCCAACTGGTTGGGGTTTAATTTCGATTGCTCAAGTGATCAAACCATTCATTGAATCCACTGTGCTATGGGAAACTGTGGTTGCCGTGGCTCGGCTCTATGACATAATGTTTGGATTGGTTGTAATGGCTCCAGTGGCATTTTTGTCCTGGATGCCTGGGTTCCAGGAAATGCAGACAAGGATTCTCTTCAATGAAGCATTCAGTCGAGGTCTCCAGATATCGCGTATTCTCACTGGGAAAAAATCTGAAACCATTTAGAGGTATGTCTTTCATATAATTCATCATGTTATACATTACTTTGAGCTGTTGCATCTTACTTTTCTATGATGCATATGTCTGAATGTGTATAGATATGATTCTTTGATGGAATTCTATAATTGACATCGAGTCTTCCCCGAGTGCTTTCTGCAAATTGGTTGGTTGCCTTAATTTATGTATTTCTCTGATATAAGAACTTAGGCACATTTTATACCTAGAACAAGGCAAAAAACTTTCTGTCTTTTGGTCCAAGTTTTTATTTGACTTGATCAGATGTCTATGTCACTACTCAGTCCACTGAGACTGGGTCTTGACTCTTTCAAGACAAGATTTATATCACTCTGCTGAGTTCTTTAAAGTTTATTTTCAGCAATTCATTGAATTGCTGATTCACCAAGTTGAACCAGTTGGCAAAAATATCTTCTGTCGACTCTCTTTTCTTTACTTAAACTATCGAGTTCGCCTTGATTACTTTTGTTGCTTCATGATTGTGTACTGTACTGTCAAGGACAAACTTCTAAACAAGATGTTTGATGTAATACTTATGTATGTCCGTGTTTTTTGGCATGTTCATGCCTTGTACAACATGTAAAGGGGCGGCCGAAGGCTTAATAGTCCCATTTTAGTTAGTTTGGTGGCCTCTTTAGGCTTGTAAATAAAGGTTGTGTCATGTGGACACGTGTGAGAGATTTTCGGTCTATAATGGACCATTTTACCCTTTGTTGTGCAACTATTCAGAGCTTGTAAAGTCTGTTTATAATTTGCATTGTCTATGAAGTGTTTTCAGAGATGTTTGCTTGTGGATCCCGAATGAGGCGTTTTTTCTAATCCGTTCTCTCTTTTATGGGTCCTAAGGGACATGGGAGGCTTCGGGGAGGCTGACCTTTGCGGACGGACACGCAAGGGTGCCGCACGACTTAGGCAAAACTAGCTAAGTCCATGACAGATGGTATCAGAGCGGGACAAGCACTCATAGAAACACTTAGCATGCAAACGTGGGGGACCTAGCGGGGTTGCGTTGAGGGCAGTCAGCACATGCGCGACCGTTTGGGGGAAAACATGCATGAAGATGTAGGGAAAAGGAGTCGCTCGGAGGAGCGGGCATATGAGATTGACATTCAGAGGAATGGCTAACCCTTCGCGCAAGAGGCACCACGAGAACAGACAAGCTTGGAAGAATGCGGAGCGCACAAAGGTTGGGATGGTTGAGTTTGAGCTACGACTCAACGTTGACAACTATACTTGATGGTGTTCAAGGCAAGCGAGGCGCTTGGTAAAGGATGAGACCATGCAAGGTGGAATGAGTTGTTCAACGACCAAAAGAGTTATGCAAAGCTTACAGAGGTAAGGGGAATTGCTAGCTCGAAGAATTTGGTACTTATGCATGGGCTTGTATGTGGACGATGGAATGTTCGTGGCCATCCCAAGGCGATCGAAACTCGGCGCCATGGAGCATTGAAACTCTCTTCGGCATGTGAAGGATACGTCCGTAGGAGGCTGAAGTGTGCAACGAGTTCAGCGTGTTGCTAGGCCTTGAGTGGTGCAGCGGGGGTTGTATTGATGTGGAGTTGCAATCTAGCAAGTGCGTTTGCTGGAGGCAGAACAATGCACAGTTTGTTCAACAGATCGGAGTAGTCCTAGGGGATGGTGGTCTCCGAAACGAAGAGAGATGTTGCTCCAACGGGATAGTTATCCAAGAGGGATAAGTCCTGGCTCTCCAGAGGGAGAATCATGTGGGACGGACCTCACATGTTGAGGAGGAGTACCTCAACAAACAACTCCACGAAGCTCAATGGACTGAGCAAGCGGCGAGGAGTCGTTGAATGATCTCGCTCGAAAGAATGCATTGGTGGATGCATTGCGAGATCAAGTGGGGGAGCGACCTAAAGCAACCCAAATGAAGGCACACTTGGAGTCGATATGGAGATCGGACTCAAGGGAGGGCTGACCCGTGAAATGGTGGGCGCGAGGGCCACTATCGACTCAATGCAAAAACGAGGAGCGGAGCAACTTGGGTGTAACTTGGCGAAGTACCCAAGCCGCATGAAGGGAGCCAGCATAGAAGTTGGAACATGGAGCGGAGGCACAGTGCTTTCCTTAGATAGAGGTCAAGGACATGAACTCTTGCAGAGGCAAGAGTAGAATCATGTTGTTCCATGGGTCCTTCATTTTGATGGAGTGGACTCATCTTGCATGGTGCCAAAGACGAAAGGAGCTTCTGGGCACATGCACCTTATCTCGGAGAAGCATTTGATGGAGGAACTAAGACGACTCAATTTGCGGAGGCGAAATTGGCTTCAGAAGGCCTTAGCACGGGGCAAGAGGACTCAGAGGTGGGTACTCTTGAAGAATATGCCACAGTGTTGCCATTCAAGTTGCCATGAAGGAAGCGGTGCGCAGCGGAGATTGTGCTGGTAGGGGCAAAGGCCCAGGATCCATACAATGGTACACAAATTACAGTGAAGTCGGTGGACTTCGGGAGCTACTAGGCGACGGACTGTCCTAGAGCGGTACTTCATCTAGGTGTGACCTAAGAGTGGGTGGATGAAGGTCGATTGTCAAAGGAGCGAACAAAATCGAAGGTGGAAGAGACCCTGCGATGTATTGGCAGAGGCCACACATGGAGGGTTTATAATTCGAGTTCATCCCACAAGGATCAGAATGCAATAGAGATGTCACCAGGAGGCGACATGGTGCAGCGGATCGTGGTGGAACAATTCATGGCAAATGCGATACACACGATCTAGTCCCGTGAGGGACTATATCATATGGAGGTATGATCGGGAGCTACTGGAAGCTCCACTTCGGTGAACAACACGACGGCAAGAACCACTATGGATTCAAGGAGTGAAGGCCATGGTACCGCAGAGGCGGATCTTCCGTGCGTGCATCGAATTTTGCATCGGATGAAAACCTTGGTCATCAGCATATGGGGGCTGGGTTCCACAAAGGGAAAAGTTCGAATACAAGTACCAGTGAGTCCCATGGGAGGGACTTGATCATACAGAGGTACGATCAAAGCAGCTGGAGAGTTGGACTGCTCCAGAGCTCATATTCGCTTAAGGGAGCCCGACAAGTCAGAGGATAAGGTCGAGTAAGCGAACGTTGCTACCAAGGAAGCTAAGGAGAACAGAATCGGTGCAAACCCTACAACGTGATGATAGAGGCCATGCATGAGAGTTGTAGTCTGTCTTTCCATCGACCAGAGGGAGTTGCTTGGAGAACACAGAGGTGTTGAAGCAGGGGGTCGAAAGGGGCGAGGAAGCGACGACGAGTCCAGAGGGACTTAGCTACCCAAAATCAAGCATCAGTTAGAATGGAGGTGGACTCAGAGGAGTGCCACGGAGACATATCTACTGATCGTAAAGAAAAGGGATGCAGATGTGAGGCGACGGATAGTAGGGCCATGGGCATGGTAGCGCCATGGTACCGCAGAGGCGGGACTTCCGTGAAAGTCATTGATCCCTTGCTCTCATGGAGGGAGAGCGCTTGGTCGTGAAAGGGGCCGAGGAGGTGGAACATGTAGAGGCAATCTCCAAGTACCGTGACAAGGCTGAAGGGCAGAGGCCAAGAAACTTCGTAAGACCGGTGTCAACAAGTTTCTCATCAAGATAGCCGAAAGTGAAGGACTTCGGGTCATGCAAGAGTGCACGACTAAGGAACGAAGCAGGCAGTACGTGGTACTGTACCTTCGCTACTCAGGGGAGTAGGCGGCAAGGTTGATGGAGAAGACGGTACAATCCCAGAGGCGGCCTCATCTATTAGAGAATTACTCCAAGTTGGGGTGAAAGCTTCCCGCATTCCAGAAGTTCGATGGCATTGAGAAGGTGAATCACAGTAGCTAACTCAACGCAAGGAGTGCAAACACTTCAAGTGCCTCAGAAGTGTGAGCAAAGAGCAGGTGAAGGCCAGTAACCAGTTCGATGCATGAAGTATAACCTCGAGGAGGCGGGCGAAGTCAAGTAACCTTTGCCTTCTCAACTCTTAAGAGAATGGGCAAAACCAAGTACCCCAATTCTCTTATCTATCCAGCAGAGGAGCTCTGCACAAGTTCAAAGACTCTTCGAAGATAATGAAAGACAATAGTTGTCAAATCCTCACCAACGGTGATCAGTGCTACTTAGAATAGATTGTCCGTTTCATTTCCCAACGAAATGCCAATCGAAAGCGGAAGTGATGCGAACCTACTTGGATATGACAACTAAGTGAAGGAAGAGTCAATGAGCAAATTTTGTGGAGGAAGGACCCAAAACTTTAGAAGTTTGCGAGACGATGCTCGTTAAAGCTCCAACAAGCATCCACCCAGTTCAAGCAGCATGAGGAATTTGAGAGATTGGCGTAGTAAGGATGGTCTTTTCCTTCATCTGGGGGATCCGCAGGAATCAACAAGGATCAACACAACTCAGCCAACCCCACACCAGAATCAGAGTCATTGGTGAGTTGAAGCAGCATGGCGGATCAAAGGTTCGACTACTCAAAAACAGCAGCGAAGAGCAGCTGGGAGTCAAGAGGCGCATTGCAGCTGGAGCGGAAGATTGAAGACTCAGTAAAGGCGAGGAGTTGCAGTGTTCACAAAGGCTTCGACGAGGACGTCGAAGGAATAAGTGGGGGAGAATGTCACGGACAAACTTCTAAACAAGATGTTTGATGTAATGCTTATGTATGTCCGTGTCTTTTGGCATGTTTATGCCTTTTACAACATGTAAAGGGGCGGCCGAAAGCTTAATAGTCCCATTTTAGTTAGTTTGGTGGCTTCTTTAGGCTTGTAAATAAAGGTTGTGTCATGTGGACACGTGTGAGAGATTTTCGGTCTGTAATGGACCATTTTACCCTTTGTTGTGCAACTATTTAGAGCTTGTAAAGTCTGTTTGTAATTTGCATTGTCTATGAAGTGTTTTCGGAGATGTTTGCTTGTGGATCTCGAATGAGGCGTTTTCTCTAACCCGTTCTCTCTTTTGTGGGTCCTAAGGGACATGAGAGGTTTCGGGGAGGCTGACCTTTGCGAACGGACACGCAAGAGTGCCGCACGACTTAGGCAAAACCAGCTAAGTCCGTGACAGTACGGGGCTGTTTCTTGTTGGTAATTATCCAGCCCAACCTGGAAATTTTAAAAATAAATGATTTAACCAGCATGACACCAACTGACAGACACAGGTCCAATTTCTGATTGGTAAATGCTGTCTGGTGCCAACCATACTTGGGAAATTTAGAATCTTGTTCCCAACAATGCAGATCAAATATAGATGATCTCCTCAGGAGAAAAAAAAATCTCTTGGGAGAAACAGAAAACTACAATATTGCTTGCAGTTCAAGTTCATGCAATGGTGGAGCAATTGTCAACTTGGAGGATTCTAAAAGGGGAAACTTCAAAATTTGCTGTGGATCGATGTTCATCTCAAAAGATAAATTAAGCCATGCTGATGATGACAATTTGGTACTTTTTTATAATAATCATTAAGTTTAACATATTTACACCATATTCACTCTTCAGATTACTTATCAACCTAGATTGATGGATCTCCCTTGTGTCACTTTTAGAAAGCGATGTTTGATGTGGTTGCTCACAGGACAAGTATTGTTCTTCTCTGTCATAACTAGCTTAGAGAAGTCAACTGGTGTGCTCCCATGAGAACTTGATATGCACTTTATATTTGATCAATAATTTGAATTGCAAGTCTTATCTTCCACCTTCATACACAATTGAGAGCTGAAGGATCATCTTTTTTATGTTGATTGGTTAGGTTCACTCACAATAATTTATTCTAGACCATTTGATGATTACATGCAACGAAGGACATGCAATAAATGAAGTTGGTTGGATCAGATCGTTGGATTAGTCACTCAAGCTAAACTTAGATGCTGCATTTAGCTGATTATTGAAGTAGTTTCTATTAACTTAGTACTGTTGATGCATCTATCAAGTAATTATTTCTGCATTTGTCAACTTATGAGCTTCAAAAGAACACAACACTTTAGTTTGGCACACTTCCATTTATAGTTGTATTATATCTCTGTTTGCTTGTGTCATGCTCATATGGAACTATGTCTCTCCATATTAATGCCAATGATCAATATGCTGATGCTTGTAAAACATTCACATGGTTGGAGGATGTCACATTCCTCTTTGAAATTCTTCGCCTGACCAGTTCTGTATGAATTTTGTCACTGGATCACCTTAGATTATGGTGTACTGTCGTGCTTATTCGAGCTTGAAGGTGTCAAATTGTTATGAAACATGGTGACTCTTACACTAAATTACTTTCATCAACCATTGAAATCACATAAAGCTTCTGGATGATCTTGCAGTCTTGATACATCATTTGTTACTGATATGGAAAGGATTTTTTGCAGGTAAGACTAATAATCAACCTCGGTTATTGGAGGTATTCGCGTTCTGTATGACTAGCATTTTCTCTGCTACTTCCTGGCGGGAATACCTATGTCTTAGTAATTTTCTTTGCTTTTGTATCTTGTTGAGTTGGTATTCCTTTGCAAGTCAAATGGTATGTAAGTATCTCATTTTGGAACTTGATTCTCTCTGTTCTATTAGGGTTTTGGCATAGACTCAGGAAGGTTTGAGATTACTTATAATTTTGAAGTTATGAGTTGGGTATGTTGATATTTTTAGAACCTCTGACATCCTTAGTTTTAGTAAACCAAGATGCCTGTGTTCTCCAAAGGATCTCAACATCAGCATTCAAAAGAAAAAAACAACAACAAATGAGATGATCGAGATGATGGTTGTTCAATGTTCAAGAATGTTTGTGTAGTTCGTTTGGGCCTTCCGTGTGAAGCAAAGTGCTTCATGTATGTGAGGAGAGGTGCCTCGATAGATGACCTTAAGCGAAAAAAGCTTCAGCAAGGAGGTTTTGGTGATTAGTCTAGCTTGCAACTCTATTTTATATTGTGAGTTTGTAGATAATAGTAATTATGGATATGATATTTCTAATGCAATTGATTACTTACAAATGTTGAGTTTCTTGAAAGCTGTTGAAACAGGTTGTTGTTGTTGTTGTTTCTGTCTAGTTCAGACTGTTTCTTCATGGTGCCCTTCTTCTTCGACCGACAAAAGGGAGGTGTGGAAGGTATCACCTAAACTTGTCTTCACCAAATCTGTTTAACTTTGGCATAGAGAGAGAGAGAGAGAGAGAGAGCTTATCTAAAAGAAAAAGAGTTAAAATAATGTTTACATCCTTCTCTGTTGATGCAGGATTTGTAATCAAATTAGAGATCCTCGTATCTCTATGTATCTTGTTTTTGCATTTAGTCTTCCTTTTCTTCTCTCCGTTCTCAGAACAATATAATTGCATCATCATCAAGTCTAAGCAAACATGTTATATAAAAGGTCTGATGGATATCTCAAGTATGTCATTCTTCATTTTGCAGATCATGCTGTGGCGGCTCTAATCAAACAAGAGTAATCACATTGTTAACAGTCTAAAATAAGATTATTAGTTTTGGTCCTATATACGTTTTGATAATCTGAATACTATATAACTATATATATATACTGAAGAAATTATTAAAAATTTAAGTACCAATTGGTACCTACCAACCGATATTTGAAATCATGACCTAAAAAGGTTGGGAGTATAATATAATCGCGGTTTACTAAACTGGTCTTTTTGGCATGTTTCTATGGGTATTTATTGGTCCAACCGTTGATTTAGTATGCAAACCGTCCTAATTGGGTAGTATGCAAACACGTTGATCCGACCATAAGACTACTAACACGGGTCTCATAATAATTGAAATTGTAGTAAGGCTATTCTAATGTTTGTCGTTTAACATAATTCTCTTTAGAGATTCAGTTATGTTTGCAAATACAGTCCTCCATCCACTAATCATCAAACTCAGTGCATAAGAATAGCATGCACATATGATGTTTCTGAAATACGTATGCTGCATCATTACTACGTATAGCATTGTTAAAACTGATTAATACATATGATGCATCATATTCTGCAAAGTGGGCGGTTGCACTGTAAACATAATCTAAGGTAGTTTACATACGCCAAACTTAACCTTGCATCTAAAAGGCAGGAAGATGAAACCAAAATGGCCTCCATGTAGCATCAGCAACATGTCCCCCAGCTTTCTTAATCACCAAAAAGAGTGGAGACAAGTAGATCCTGCACAAAATCTGCTCTACCTGTGGCCTGTTTTTGCCTTTGTTCCTTTTGCTCGCATGCCAATGAAGAAGCGTTCAAACTGTTATGAAAGAAAGTTTCTCAGATGAGAAATAGGTGCCATTAAGCAATGATGATGAGATCATTTCTCAAAGGAGTTTTTTCATGCGACTACTGAGAACCGCAAAGGCAGATCAGACATGTCAGAGCATGAATATAATCAGAACATTAAGTCCAATATCCACCCAAGTAGTGGCACATGCAATTATTTTGAAGATCTACTGCAATTTGGCCTTGTTTCCCGTTGACGGTTGGATACATATGTGTATGCCTTCTAATATGTACAAAGAATCGATGCTCATATAATTGTAGCTCATAAACCTAACAGTCCGATGATACGTCTCACCAGTTAAGAAGAACAAGAAGAAACAGATGACAAGGTGTTTGCAGTAATAATACGAATGAGGACAAAGCATTTAGGCAATCAAAGCCACCAATAACAATCCTAAACATCCCTAGACCCTGCATTGGCGGGCGAGGGGGGCCTCATGCATTAACATCAACTGAGCCTCTCATTCGATAGGACTCCATTGTTCTTCCAACCAGGTTAACATGGAAGATAGGAATATTCTCACATTCAAATACCAATTATCGCTTACATTTAGCATTAAGCCACTAAGTTGATTATAATATCCAAAATCAAGTCCGAGTTTTACTTTTTGTGATCCTCTTGTTAAATGTCTTAAGCACCAAACATTACCAATTTACAACCTTTTATGCTAAGACCATATATCGGCAGAAATCAATGCTTATTTAAGGAAAAAAAAAACATAAATTACCTTAATTTTGAATAAGGTAAAATTGATTCCTTTTTCCTATAAGAATTCTCATCGGGGGAAGGTTTTGAAGCTTCTTCTGCCCCAGATGTTGGAAAGTTCATCAGAAGTGTCGAAAGAAATGGATCAGCTGCGATATTTGACTCATCGATGTGGTTTGATCCGTAACCAGCACTTCCCGAAAGCACCTGCAAATGAGACTCATACAAATCCCTCCCGAAAAGAGAGAGTGTGTGACCGCTAGGTATCCCAAATCTGCGTAATCTTCGATGTCTTTGCAGGTAATCCTTTGTCAAAGAAAACAAGTGATAAGATCTTTACGATCACATGACAGCATGATTTATAAGTTGTAACACAGTGTAAAGGATATCTTGAATATGTGCCCATGTTGGAAGATGATGTGGTTCAGCATATCTTTTGTAACCTTTATAGTGCAGATAGGGCAAACCTGTCAAAAGAAAACCGAGCAAATATAATTTTCTGGAATAGATGGTGTCATGATTTAGCTCGATGGGATAATTAACTCATTAACTTGATGACCACTAAAATATATGAATAATAGAAGACACATCTGATTCTACGAAAAACTCATTCTCCCTTTGTCTAATTTACACGTATTGCTAGATCTCTCATGTTTGATTATCAAAGAAAGTGGATATTTCATGGCAAGAGAAACTATAAGAGCTTCAAATCTACCACAAAAGAGACAATAATCCCTAGTTTGGAATCTAAAGGATCCGAGACATCTACATGAGAATATAAGCGGGGATTTGTGCAAATAAAGAGAAAGATAAGACTAGCATTCAATTCTACTTATCAAACTTCTTTGGCGATAGTTTATACTCTAGAAATTTCTTTTGAATAAGGTTAGGAAGTTTCCCTAATAGAGGAAGCTTACGATCTTTAGCATCCAAGCCAAGGAAATCCTAAAATCATATTTTCTAGATTATAATTTTTTATTTTAAAATTTAAAATTTATTTATTAATGCTATTACATCCAAGAGCTTAAACTATCAGATGAGATACAATCTTAATTTATATTTTTTTAATGCTTCCCATAGAGTGTGAGGGCAAACTGCTCAACTCAACACGGAAAATTAATCAAAAAATATTTTTTTTACAAGCGTGATCCCGATAAATTTTGAACAAAGGACCTTTCGTGTCGTGTCGATACAAAATTAAACTTATAATCAATATCATTGCATCTAAAAGGTTAAGTTGTTAGATGAGATATGATCTATATATATATATATATATAAAAGCAAAGAAAAATAAAAACTAATACTATTAATTTTGGGTGAAAACTCATTTATTTTGACATTTATCATCATATTCATTCCTTAATATCATTAGATAGATAGGGTTTGTATGCTCACAGCGGCTTTGGACTCGAAAGCATGCTCTTCTTCAAGGTGGGAGCACAGCGACGTGATGTCGTGATCCTCGTAGCAGTAGGGGCAGGGGAAATCCGGCCGGACATCCTCCTCCTCCTCCTCCTCCTCCTCCTCCATCTCGAACTCATCGATGCTCAACCGATCTATCAAAATCCAATTTATAACTCGGCAAACAGTACACAGGCAAAAGGATTCCAATCGAACTATGGAGTTCCACGGGAACAGCAAAGAGAAGGAAGGGCGGACGGAGGAGTGATCGGGGCATGACCTGATTGGAAGCTGTACTGATGCTGAATCGAGTAATGCCTCTTTGCGGCGGCGAGGCGAGAGATCCAGAGATCGGAATCCATCGACCGTGTCCGCCCCCGAGAAATCTCGATGGCGGCGACGTCGGACCTCGAAATCCGACAAAGAGGAGTCGGTTCCTTCTCGTCTCCTCCTGCTAGCTCAAATTTCTTCGATACTAAGACGACGGACTCGCGATCGAGAGAGAGAGAGAAGCGGGCGGGGTGGGGGGGTTTGGGGTTGGGAAGAGGGAAGACGGAAGAGGAAGATGTCGAGATCGACCGAGAGAGGGGATAAAAAATGGTGGCTCGTTCTCCTCCTTTTGTTTGACCCGACCTCGGTGCTCCACGTGTCCCTAATAGCGGGCAAGGGCGCGCCAGTTCTTGGGTGTCGTTTGCTTTCGGCACACGTGCACGGTAAAGATGGAATCTTCAAGCTTGATTTTATTTAGTACCTTTCACTCGTCCCCATCCGTATGTTTAAGGATCCACTTCAAGTTATGGTGACAAGAATAATTAAGCTACTGGACAAATGGTATATTGACACGTGCATGAGAGGACTAATAAGACTCATTAAGGGTGGATGCTGTGTATGGCTGTTAGGAAGACAACTTTATTGCGACGGCTTGGTTTACATCCACGTGTCCATCCTTTTTCGAGGAGAAGAAAGCAGTCGGAACCTTCCAAGTCAGCCGAGCTTGACTGGACTTTTTTTATCTCCATCACTTCAATCCACTTTCCCATAAATCATGAAAACATTCTTCAGAGATGTGATGACGCCGCTAATAACGTTAATGCATTTTTGTATGAATGATGCTTTAGAACGAGTGTATTCGAGAAAATAAATATGGATATAAGTACATGAATATACATGTAGCAAAAACAAATACTAAACTCAACTTTTGTATTAATAGTCTTTTCTAAAATAAAAAAAAAGTGTGTCAGCTATACAATCCTTGACAATTTATCGAAAATCCTGAACCCAAATTCCCACTTCTTCATTTTCTTTACGTAAAAAATAAATAAACAAATAAATTTTTACACCTAACTCACTTAAATTGAAGATTCAAAACACTTTAAAAATTAATTAAATTAAAGATTCAAACACTCATTGTACAAAACTATATTTAAAACATTAACAATTATAGTATATATAATTTATGAAGATTTAAAATCTCATTGCATATTATTTTCTAATATACTAACTACTTAGGTAGTAAATTGCTTTATAATATTATTGCAACATCTCTAAGATCAAAACCCACATTCACCACTTATCATTTGCACCCCCCACTTATCCGGTTTAGGTAACCATGAATGAGAGCTCGTATGACAACCAATAATACCCTAAGCACTCTAAACTGGCTGGCCATGTAGAGAATATAAAGAAAGCCTGTCACACGTACAGCCTAGCATACCACTTCAAATAATGGAAACTTGGACTTTTTAAGTGCTGATGATATCAATAGCAAATCTTTTAATCCTTGAATGGAATAAACCAGTCTTTTTAAGTATCATCTTGCCCCAAACCTAACATGCCTTGTACTACAATGCCTTTATGTCTAGGTCCAATCGTAAAAATGATTCAGACAAGGGAAAAAGGCAATGCAAGTAAATAAAAATTGAGAAAAATGGCTTCAGCAACAGCATGTAACAAAAGCAACAAGCAAAGAGCAGTTGGGCCTCTTACTACTTTTGCGACAACCATGAAACAGGTGTGCATTTCTCACTTTGCTCGAGACAGTACAGTAGTAGCCCATCATAAGCTTAACCCAGACAGCCAGCTAATCCATGCCGGTGATGTCTCAACTGTTTAAGAAAACAATCTACATTTCTGCTTCGAGAAATAAGAAAGAAATGGGCAACAGAAACCAATAGTCTCAACAAGCATGGTTTTATTTGTACCATCCACTGGTCTCCAGCAGCTATACCTACAGTAAATTGCTTCCAGAAAATTTTTCATTATCAAGAAATCTGTGGCTCCATGATCAGTGCAGTGTCCTCGAAAATCTACCACTCATCCATCTGCAACACAAGGGCCAAGTATCTCAGATACAACTTCAAATGGTGATCAATCATAATAGTCACAGTAAACAAAAAATACCAAAATTTCCTCTATGACAAAACTTCTAGTCAGAAAACATCAGATACAGCATTAATAAACCAAAATGTTAAAGAGGGATGACAGTTTCAATTCAAAGACCTTCCATTATAAGAAATCACAGAGTTTAACAAATGAGAAATCAACAAGTTTGCACATATCAGACACGTATTAACCAGAAAAAATCAAAATATGACACCTTTAAAAACATCAGTCTAAAATACAGCTAGCAAATACAAGATAATAGGTGACTAGCTTCAAATAACACAACTCGTAAGTCCCACGAACAACATAAGCAAAACATAAACATATGGGTTTAACTTAAAATTGATGTTAAACAAAAAAAGGAGGCATTTCTAATGCTTCCAGAATCGTTCAATTATTCTAACATTTCCAGAAACTAAGCTACTAATACTAATGAACTCATCACTAACAACATACCAGCATGACAAATTAGAAAGAAAGAATGACATTCGTTTTATTTTGTGGGTGGAAGCATGCCAACATAATTTTTTATCACACTTTTCACTTTTGAGCTCCACAAAGCTCTAAGAATACATGGAAAATGTGTTGAGACCATACAACATATAAGGGAACAAAGAAAAAATGTACTGGTTCATCTAGCTGAAGTTCACAACACCAATGTGAATCAATTTCTACCATGATTTAACAAGCCACCTCTGTCTCAACATATTAGGAGTTTCATGACCAAAATACTGCATGGATACACTCAATATCATAACACATCAACATTAGCAAGTACTGTAAACACAATATATCATATATCTGTTCATTTTGGTGACATTGTATAAAGAGTGCAAAAGTATAGTGCTTTCCTCACCTAAATGCAAAATGTTCTTGGTATTCTAGTTAATAAAATGAGTCATCTTGTTATCGAAAAGTCAGTAGAAAGTACATGGAGAAATCACATGACAAGCATACATAAACAGGCAGCACCAATGACATAAACTGAAAGCAGTATTTAAGGAAAACAAGGATGTTACTAGTCTGAAGCCCAAGTCACCTAGTCAAGGGAAACAAGAAATATTCAGTGCAAATGGCAATTCAAATAACTGAATAGCAATTTCATGTTTTCATGAAACCACACTACTTCGTTTGAAAATTGTGGTAAGTCACTAACATGGTTATTTAAAGCTGTTGTTCTGAACCGGAGCAATAGTTGCTTAATTCTCTCAAAAATTGCCTTGATAAACATATCAAGTCAATCAGAACATGAATGATACAACCAGATATTTAACCAAGAAAAAGATGAATTTTCATTATGCCAACCTGTATTTTTGAGAAGATCAGATAACTTATTTGCTAGATTGCACCTAGTATTTGTCACACGTCATCATTTCCAGCTGGTTGAATGCAAAAAAAAAAATCAGTATTACTTTCGGTTTTACACCAAAATGCAAAAAAGAAATCCAGATCATGACACCAGCAAAAAATTATAGTCTGAAGGACAAATATACCAGGGATGAACAAAAAGGGATCTGCTGATGTAAAATACTGTTAGAAGCCCCATACTCTTTTCTGCTGTAGCAGTCTTCACATGGACATTCATATATCTTAATTCTTTGTTAAGGTTATTTCTACACTGTTATCAGTTCACATGGATCCCCACATACCGAAGCCACATTAAGCCTACAGTCAGGCCATGCACCATGTAGATACCCATGGACATCTTAATTTTCAAGTATCTATTGTATCTTGGATGACTTCATTGCTATCACTTTATCTTCTACAAAATCTCTTCATTTTTAATCCTTTAAGTCTATACACAACCATAAATTCCATGGTATACACCATTCATGTGACTTTGTAAATCTCATCCTTATGAACAATAAGAAAGAAGCATCATTAAAAAAGTGAAAAACTAATCGTAAGGTGTAAGTAAAAGAAACCCCTTCTGGGAATCAAAGTGCAGCTCTTAGCACTGTGTTCAACTTAAAGTACAAGAGGCAAGCCTCAAAAGAAGCATTATTAGGTGAAAATCCCTCGAAACTGTGATCAGTCATTTTATTGCTTTCTCTCGAAGACTAAAGGTTTACGTATCTTTTTCAAGTATCTTAATTGCATGCTAAAATCCACGATAAACCTTGATAATATCATGGAAAGAAACGCAACAGCAAGAGCTAAAACACGCAATTTTACATAATTCATTACAAGAAGATCAGAATTAACAGGTCCAAAGAAACAAATTGCTGAAAGTAGTTATACGTAACCCATAGAGAAATGCAGTCAAATAAGGGTTTTGGAGTTCACCTTCAGAAAGCCACCCATAACCCCTGCGCGAAACGGCGAGCATTGATGTCATCAGTGCCGACGCCGTGGCACTGTGCATCGGCAGCAGGGACTCCACACAGAAGATCGTCTCAACTGGAGACCTAATAGGTTCTGAAGATGATAAGCGTCATCGACGAAAAAGACGAGGATCGAGAAGGGAACAGATCAAATCAAAGCCCTAAGAGGCACTTGGGACAACAAATACCTTAAGATACGGGAGGGAGTGGCGGCAGGCCTCAACATCGGAGGCGAGCGTAGAGAAGCGCGCGAGGCTCCGATTCTAGCTGCGGCGGCGCTCCGCAGGGAAGACGAGCGCATGAGCGACCTACGGGCGGCGGCGACGATCATGGCGGTCAAAGCGAGTGGACTACAGTTTAGATCTCGAAACGGGACGGGGAAGGCGGAGCGAGCGGCGAGGGTTTTGGGGGTTCCGCGTGAGAAGTTTGGAAATGTCGAATTGTCCTTCAAATTTATTACCCCTCGTTAATTTTGAATGACAAAATTTGTACTGCTTATATCTATGACAAGAAAAAAAACAAACAAACAAATATGTTTATGAAAGACACTTAATATATGTTTAATCAGTTAAGAAAGTCACTTAATATTTTCGTAATTGATTATAATCACTAAAACGACATTATATAACTTATACTTTTTAATTATGTCTTTATTCTGAATCAATCAAATTAAATTTAAATAATCAAACTCCATAAATGAAAAAAAAATCTGAGTATGACTCTATCTAATTAGATAATCTATATTAGATATTGTTGAATCTCGGATTTTGATGTTGAAGTCAATTGTCATTTGTTTGTCTAATCTGTGTATTGAGATAAGTGTGCAGGATTAACTACGATGAAAGTAAGATATGCGCAGGAGTTGCGCCGGAGTCATGACAATGATCACGTTGGGAGTTCGAGAGCTCGACGGAAGTTCGGACAGTCGTCGGAGGTTCTGCGGGAACAAATCCGAGAAGTCCAGAAGCTTGCCAAAGGAGCTCGTCGGAACTTGCCAAGTGGATCGTCGCAAGTCCAGGAGTTTGCCGGAAGTCCGCAGGAGGATCACCGAGGGTTCGTCGGATGATCGACGGAAGTTCGCCGGAAACTCGCCGGAAGAAGCGATTGACGCACCGGAGCAAGCTGCAGAATATGTCTTAGGAAATAATCGTAGTTAGCACATTGATTAAGTTAGAAATGGGAGGTAATCCCATTAGCTTAATCTTGGGGCAATTGGGCCCCCTGAAAGAATCAAATTGGGCCGAATGGATTAACCCATTCGGACCCTGATTGCTGTGGGAGGTGCAACCGCCCAAGCCAGGAGATAGCACCGCCCAGGCTATGTCTCCCAGCGAGACTGGGTGGTGCAACCGCCCCAGCCAAGAGGTGGCACCGCCCCGGGCTCAGTCTCCGAGCGAGACTGGGCGGTGCAACCTCTTCTGTCAAGAGGTAGCACCGCCAGAGCTCAAGTTTCGAGCTCTGCCAGGCGGTGCAACCGCCTGAGCTCGGTCTTCGAGCTCTGGCAGAGAGGTGCAACCACCCCTGACAGAGGTGGCACCACCCAGAGGCTCAGTCTTCGAGCTCTGCCAGGCGGTGCAACCGCCCCAGTCAGGAGGTGCAACCGCCTGATCCCGGAATTCCGGGAATTGACAGATTTGAGCTCCAAATTTGAACTGGGTTGGGGCCTATAAATACCCCACCCATTCAGCACTGAAAGCACAGAACACACACTCGAAATCTTGCTGTCTTTCTGTGGTTCTTAGAGCTCAAAACTGCTAGTTCTCCTCTTTCTGTTCTTCAAAGTTTGAGTTGTAAAGAGAGGAGAGAAAACTTCTGTAAGGGTTGTCTCCTAAGCCCGTCAAAAGGAGTGAATCTGTAAGAAGGTGGTTGGCCTTCGCCTATTGAAGGAAGGCCTCTAGTTGACGTCGGTGACCTCATCGGTGGAGGAAGCCAAAAGTGGAGTAGGTCAAGATTGACCGAACCACTCTAAATCTCAGTTTGCATTTCCTTTAAGCATTTTACCTTCACTGCAAACTTCTCAATAGTTACTGCCCTCTGCGATTTTACAAACAAGTTTCAACGTTTAGATGTAAATCTGCGTTTAGATGTAAATCTGCGTTTAGACGTAAATCTGCATTTAGACGTAAATCTGCTTTCTCGTATGATCATCATATTGCAGATTGCATTTACGTTTTGAGCTTTACCAATATTGCACACTGCCTTTATACTCCTGCTTAAACCGCGTCTTATCTAATCAAGTGATTTACGAATCAGCATTTAGACGTAAATCAGTTTCTTCGTACGAACTTCGGATTTCAATTTGCGCCGATATTCTGGTTTTCATCATAGCTGCAAACTGCCTGCTTAGTTTGACATTAACATTGATTAGTATCAACTTTCATACAGAAGTTATTTTTATCGGTCGAACGCAGCTTTCGATTTTAATCGCAGAAAGTTTTCCGCTGCACTAATTCACCCCCCCCCCACTTAGTGCTCTCAATCCTAACAATTGGTATCAGAGCCCGGTTAACTCTCAAACGGATTAAAACCCAAGAGAGATGGCTTACTCCGGAAACCAAGAGGGCCATTCTATTACACGTCCACCCATGTTTAATGGGACGGACTACACCTATTGGAAGACCCGAATGAGGATCTTTCTTATCTCTATGGATGTTGAACTTTGGAATCTTGTCGAAAATGGTTTTTCGAAGTCTTCTCTTCCAATGATCGATTGGAATGATTTTGAGAAGAAGGCTTTCGCTCTCAATGCAAAGGCTATGAATGCCTTATTTTGCGCACTTGATAAAAACGAGTTTAATCGTGTTTCTATTTGTGAAACTACATTCGATATTTGGCACACACTCGAAGTGACTCATGAAGGCACAAGTAGAGTGAAAGAGTCAAAAATCAATCTTTTGTTACACTTTTTCGAACTTTTCCGAATGAAACCGAGTGAGACTATTGGCGACATGTTTACCCGTTTCACGGATGTCGTCAACGGTCTAAAAGGACTCGGAAAAAGCTTTTCGGATTTTGAGCTCGTAAATAAGATTCTAAGATCCCTTCCTAAGAGTTGGGATCCTAAAGTCACTGCTATTCAAGAGACAAAAGATCTAAACAACTTCCTTCTTGAAGAACTAATTGGGTCATTAATGACCTATGAGATGACTTGCAAAGCTCATGAAGAGCAAGAAGACATCCTTCCAAAGAACAGGAAGGATATGACACTTAGAACTTTGGAAGACCACTTGAAAGAAAACTCAAGTGATGAGGACTATGACGATAACTTGGCACTTCTAACAAGAAAATTTAAAAAGTTCATTAAAAGAAACAAGTTTAAGAATGACACTAAAAATAAACTTGAACCCAAGAAGGACCAAGTTATTTGCTATGAGTGCAAAAAGCCGGGACACTACAAGAGTGATTGTCCCCAAGCCAAAAAGAGAACAACAAAGAAGAAGGCGCTCAAAGCAACATGGGATGATTCGAGCGCATCCGAAGAAGAGGAGTCCAACACAGAGCAAGTTGCTCATTACGCCTTAATGGCCATCGGAGATGAGGTAACGAATTTATTAGATGCTGATTTATCTTTCGATGAATTATTAAATGCCTTCCATGACTTATTTGATGAATGCAAGATTATCAATAGAAAATACAAATTGCTAAAAAAGGAGCATGATAGTCTTACTTGTGATTTTGATAAGTTAAAAACTGAATATCATGATAGTTTAAATTCATGTATCAAATGCCATGATCTAGAAACTCTCCAAAAAGAAAACCTGCTACTTAAGGACACCTTGAAGAAATTCGAGGTTGATAGCAAGTCATTGAACATGATCCTTGCAAACAAGGGTCACATTCCAAAAAGGAGTGGAATTGGATTTGTGAGAAGTCCTCACCGAAATCCAACCACCTTCATAAAAGGCCCCATCTTACATGTTCAACACCAAACCAAATGCAACTTTTGTTGCAAATTTGGACACAAGACGCATTATTGTCCATTCAAGAAAATAAGTCCAAACAAACTGACTTGGGTTCCTAAAGGAACCATGATAAAATCTATGCAACATGATAAACAATGTAGATCTATCTTTGAGGCACCCAAAAGCAAATAGGTACCTAAAAATCATCCTTTCTTGTAGAAACCCACACCATCGCAAGCTAAGAGCAAGAGATGGTACCTTGATAGTGGATGCTCAAGGCATATGACCGGAGATCCATCTCAATTCTCTAAGCTCACTAGCATAGACGAAGGCTATGTCACCTTCGGAGACAACAACAAGGGTAAAATCATTGGCAAAGGAACCATAGGTAACAAATCCAACTTCTTTATTGAAGATGTTTTGTTAGTTGATGGTTTAAAACATAACCTCTTGAGCATTAGTCATTTATGTGATAAAGGATACAGTGTCAAATTCGAATCTAATGCTTGCATCATTGAAAAATCACATAAAAACATGTCCATGATTGCATTAAAACAAAATAACGTATACACTGTTGACATAAATGATTTGTGTAATGAAATGTGTTTTTCGGTTTTGAATGAGGATGCTTGGCTATGGCATAGAAGATTAGGTCATGCTAGCATGAAACTAATCACTCAAATATCATCTAAAGAACTTGTAAGAGGAATTCCTCATATCAAGTTCATCATAGATAATGTATGTGATGCTTGCCAATTAGGTAAACAAATTAAGGGTAGTTTCAAGACTAAGAATCAAATAAGCACCTCTAGGCCCTTACAATTGATCCATATGGACTTGTTCGGACAAATCTCTACATCGAGTCTAGGAGGTAGCAAATACGCCTTTGTCATTGTTGATGACTATAGCAGATATACATGGACCTACTTCTTAAAACAGAAAAATGAATGCTTTAGATATTTTACCAAGTTTTGTAAACTTGTTCAAAATGAGAAGGGTTCTATGATTTCGTCAATTAGAAGTGATCATGGTGGAGAATTTCAAAACCATGATTTCCAAGAATTCTGTGAACTCAATGGATACAACCATAATTTCTCTACTCCAAGAAATCCTCAACAAAATGGGGTAGTAGAAAGAAAAAATCGAAATTTACAAGAAATGGCAAGAACCATGTTGAATGAACATAGCCTACCCAAATATTTTTGGGCCGAAGCCGTAAACACTGCATGCTATATTTTGAATAGAGTTCTAGTAAGACCCCTACTCACCAAAACTCCTTATGAGTTATGGAATAACAAAAAACCCAATGTTTCATATTTTAAAGTCTTTGGGTGTAAGTGTTTTATCTTGAATGAAAAGGATAACTTAGGAAAATTTGATGCTAAATCCGATGAAGGAATCTTTCTTGGTTATTCTTCGGTTTCTAAAGCTTTTCGTATCTTCAATAAAAGAACTTTAATTATTGAAGAATCCATTCATGTTGTTTTCAATGAGATTTTCGAAATTAGGAAAAATGATCTTGATGATGATGTTAATTTTGATTCCTTGAATTTAAATGAAACCCCGTCTCCAACTGGCAACATGGATGCATCCACTTCCCATATTTCCTTACCCAAGGATTGGAAGTATGTAGATGCTCATCCTAACGAGCTAATCTTAGGTGACACATCAAAGGGGGTTCAAACACAATCTTCTTTTAAAAATTTTTGTGCCAACGCCACCTTTCTCTCCCAAATTGAATCCAAATGTGTTGATGAAGCCATGAAAGATGATTCATGGATTATCGCAATGCAAGATGAATTGAATCGATTTGAGAGAAATGAGGTGTGGACGCTTGTTCCTAGGCCAAATGACCATTTAGTTATTGGTACTAAATGAGTTTTTAGAAACAAGCAAGATGAAAATGGTATCGTGGTTAGAAACAAGGCTAGATTAGTGGCCAAAGGTTTTAACCAAGAAGAAGGTATCGATTATGAAGAAACCTTTGCTCCTGTGGCTCGATTAGAAGCCATAAGGATGCTCTTTGCCTACGCTAGTAGTAATAATTTTAAATTGTTTCAAATGGATGTTAAAAGCGCTTTTCTTAATGGCTTTATTTCCGAAGAAGTCTATGTTGAACAACCTCCTGGATTTGAAAATAATAATCTCCGTAATCATGTGTTTAGATTAACTAAAGCTCTCTATGGTTTAAAACAAGCTCCAAGGGCTTGGTATGAGAGACTTAGTTCTTTTCTCATTGAAAATAATTTCATAAAAGGCAAGGTTGATACTACATTATTCATCAAGAATTTTGAAAATAATTTTCTCATTGTTCAAATTTATGTTGATGATATTATCTTTGGTTCTACGAATGAATCTCTTTGTGAATCTTTTGCTAAAACTATGAGTCTTGAATTCGAAATGAGTTTAATGGGAGAGTTAACATTCTTCTTAGGTTTACAAATCAAACACCTAAGCAATGGCATCTTTATTAGTCAAACTAAATATGCTATGAATTTACTAAAGAAGTTTAATATGAAGAACTCAAAAGCCATTAACACTCCTATGAGCACCTCCACTAAGTTAGAAATTGATGAAAGTGGAGAAAGCTTTGATCAAAAAACTTATAGGGGTATGATAGGAAGTTTACTTTACCTCACTGTAACAAGACCATACATCATGTTCAATGTAGGACTTTGTGCTAGATTTCAATCAAACCCTAAGATATCTCATCTCAAAGCAGTTAAAAGAATACTCAGATATCTTAATGGTACCACAAATCTAGGATTATGGTACCCAAAATCAGAGAATCTTGAGTTAATTGCTTATGCTGATGCGGACTTTGCTGGCTGTAGATTAGATAGAAAAAGCACATCAGGAACATGTCAATTCTTAGGACATGCCCTTGTTTCCTGGTCATCTAAGAAACAAAACTCGGTTGCACTATCAACAACCGAAGCTGAATATATTGTAGTAAGTGCATGCTGTGCACAAGTTGTATGGATGAAAAACACCTTAGAAGATTATAAAGTTCATCTTAAAAATATTCCAATTAAATGTGATAACACAAGTGCAATATGCTTAACAAAGAACCCTATACAACACTCAAGAACAAAACATATTGATATCAGACATCACTTTATACGAGATCATGTTACGAATCATGATGTAATCATAGAGTTCATTGATACTAAACATCAACTAGCTGATATTTTTACAAAACCTCTCAGTGAAGAATAATTTGATTTTATAAGAAGAGAATTAGGAATGTTGATGTGTCCGAATACTTAAACTAGCTAAAATTATTTTTCGGACTTTATTGAATGATCAAATCACTTGATTAGTATTACATGCTTTGGTATTACTTGATCAAATAACATGTTAGAAATTATATTTTGGAAAAGTTCATTTCATTTTCAGATTTGCTTAACTATTTGAATGCTAAAAATCGGATTTTCCTGTACACTCTTATTTTTGGAAAAAATGAGTTTCCTCTTTCATGCACAAAGAATTATAACATGCAAGGAGAAGAGGTTTTCAAAGCATTATACGTGTCATGCCTTCCTTTATGTGCTTGATAACCTGCTTATATTGTTCTCCTGGAATCACATCTACCATGCTTTTTTTTTATGACAAAGGGGGAGAAATATATGAATTGATATGTTTGCTATCACTGATGTTGATATGGTTGCTATCACTGATGCTATGATTAGGCCATACTTGCATCACCAAGAAATATATGATTGCTATCATTGCTATGATTAGGCCATACTTGCATCACTAAGAAATATATGATTGCTATCATTGCTATATGCCCTGTATCAAGATATCAAACAAAAATTTGCATCGTACGAGCTGATATCTTACCATGTGATGCAATGCTACACTTGCTAAAATATTCGAAATGTGTACATCATGTAATGATATCAAAATCTTGCTTCACAGCTTTACATGTCGATATCTTACAATATGATGAATTGCTACAATAACCATCATTCAAACTTGTTATATTTGAAAATGAATGTCAAGCCTTGACATCATCTTCAAAGAGATACATCATGATAGGAATCATGATGGGAATATGTCTCTTGAATTTATAAAGTTTTTAAATTCAAGAAGTATGGCATATAGACAGGGGGAGTTAAGGTTAACTCCATTATCAATTGATTGTCATCATAAAAAAGGGGGAGATTGTTGAATCTCGGATTTTGATGATGAAGTCAATTGTCATTTGTTTGTCTAATCTGTGTGTTGAGATAAGTGTGCAGGATTAACTACGATGAAAGTAAGACATGCGCAGGAGTTGCGTCGGAGTCATGACAATGATCACGTTGGGAGTTTGAGAGCTCGACGGAAGTTCGGACAGTCGTCGGAGGTTCTACGGGAACAAATCCGAGAAGTCCAGAAGCTTGCCAAAGGAGCTCGTCGGAACTTGCCAAATGGATCGTCGCAAGTCCAGGAGTTTGCCGGAAGTCCGCAGGAGGATCACCGAGGGTTCGTCGGATGATCGACGGAAGTTCGCCGGAAACTCGCCGGAAGAAGCGATTGACGCACCGGAGCAAGCTACAGAATATGTCTTAGGAAATAATCGTAGTTAGCACATTGATTAAATTAGAAATGGGAGGTGATCCCGTTAGCTTAATCTTGGGGCAATTGGGCCCCCTGAAAGAATCAAATTGGGCCGAATGGATTAACCCATTCGGACCCTGATTGCTGTGGGAGGTGCAACCGCCCAAGCCAGGAGGTAGCACCGCCCAGGCTATGTCTCCCAGCGAGACTGGGTGGTGCAACCGCCCCAGCCAATAGGTGGCACCGCCCCGGTCTTAGTCTCCGAGCGAGACTGGGCGGTGCAACCTCTTCTGTCAAGAGGTAGCACCGCCAGAGCTCAAGTTTCTGTTGAATCTCGTATTTTGATAATGAAACTACTTGATATATGTTTATGATTTAATCTGCGTTTTGAGTGACGCAGGATGCTTTGATCAGGATGAGACAATTAAAGCAGGAACATCATGTTGTGCCGGAGGAACATGTCAGAAGATTGGACGTCGGGCCGGTGGATCGGTCGACGTATCGACAGAAGGCTTCGGGCCGTGGACTCGGGCATCGGGCCAAGAAGAGCGGGTATTGTGCCAAGGATATCGGAGTTGCAGAGTCAACAGGCCGATTGGGCAATAGGCTGCAGGAAAGGACGATGCGCCGAAGAATCGGACGAAGCGTCGAGGGACCAATGACATGCCGGACAACTTGGTTAATTGCTTAGGATTAATTGTCTCGATCGAAGTTTTGCATTAATTGTGCAGGATTAACTATGATAACGATGAAGACATAAAGCGAAACAAAGTGTCGGAGTCAAGCGCGAAGGATTTGTTGCAAGTTCGAGAGTTCGACGGAAGTCCGAAGGTTCGTTGGGAGTTCGCGGAGCTCGCCGAGAAAGATCGGAGCTTGCCGAAGAAGCTCGTTGGAACTCGCTAAGAACAAATCGTGAAGTCTAGGAGCTTGCCGGGAGTCCGCAGAATGGTTTCCGAGAGTTCATCGGAAGACCGTCGGAAGTTTGCCGAAAGCTCGCCAGAAGAAGTCTTGACTTGCGGACTTTGTAATAGCTTATAAAATGTCTTTAAAATCATAGTTAGCACGTTAATTAGGGTTAGGATTAGGTGTTAATCCTATAACCCAAGTAGGGGTCAATTAGGCCCAAGTTCGGACTGGTTTGAGCCAAGTTTGGAGCCAAACCAAGTGAGCTGAAATAGTGAAAGAGGTGGCACCGCCCCAGCCAGGAGGTAGCACCGCCCAGGCTAAGTCTTCCAACGAGGCTGGGAGGTGCAACCGCCCCAGCCAGGAGGTGGCACCGCCTGAGCTCAGTCTTCGAGCAAGACTGGGCGGTGCAACCTCCCTGACAGAGAGGTGGCACCGCCTGAGCTCAGTCTTCGAGCTCTGGCAGAGAGGTGCAACCGCCTCTGTCAAGAGGTGGCACCGCCTGAGCTCAGTCTTCGAGCTCTGCCAGGCGGTGCAACCTCTCCAGTCAGGAGGTGCAACCGCCTGATCCCGGAATTCCGGGATTTGATCGTTTTGAGCTCCAAATTTGAATTGGGTTGGGGCCTATAAATACCCCACCCATTCAGCACTGAGACAGCAAGAACTCAAGCCGAAATCTTGATCTTTTCAGTGGTTCTTAGAGCTCAAAACTGCTAGTTTTCCTCCTCTTTCTGTTCTTCAAGTTTGAGTTGTAAAGAGAGGAGAGAAAACATTTGTAAGGGTTGTCTCCTGAGCCCGTCAAAAGGAGTGAATCTGTAAGAGGGTAGTTGGCCTTCGCCTATTGAAGGAAGGCCCCTAGTTGACGTCGGCGACCTCGTCGGTGGAGGAAGCCAAAAGTGGAGTAGGTCAAGGCTGACCGAACCACTCTAAATCTCTGGTTTGCGTTTATTTTTGAGCACTTTATCATTACTGCAAACCTCCTTCATTACTACTGCTCTCTGCGCTTTCACGAACAAGTTCTAAGTGCTGTTCTTCCGAATCTGCATTCAGACGTAAATTCATGTTTTCTTACATTACAGTTTACGTTTACGTTTGATTCTGCAGAACCGTCTTCCGTGCTTTTACGAACGAGTTTCTTTGCAGTTTACACTTACATTTTGATTCTATGGATAACTGCAAACTGTCCTCTGCAATTTTACGAACGAGTTTCAACATTTAGACGTAAAACTGCATTTAGGCGTAAAACTGCATTTAGACGTAAATCGGCTTTCCTCGCACAATCATCAGATCTCAGTTCACGTTTACGTCTTGATTTCAACTGCATACTACCTTCTGCGAGTATACAAACGAGTTTCAAAGTTTAGACGTAAAACTGCGTTTAGACGTAAATCTGCGTTTAGACGTAAATCTGCGTTTAGACGTAAAACTACGTTTAGACGTAAATCTGCGTTTAGACGTAAAACTGCGTTTAGACGTAAATCTGAGTTTAGACGTAAATCTGCGTTTAGACGTAAAACTGCGTTTAGACGTAAATCTACGTTTAGACGTAAAACTGCGTTTAGACGTAAATCTGAGTTTAGACGTAAATCTGCGTTTAGACGTAATCTGCGCTTAGACGCAAAACTGCGGTTAGACGCAAACTGTGTTTAGACGCAAACTGCGCTTAGACGCAAAACTGCGCTTAGACGCAAACTGTGTTTAGACGCAAACTGCGCTTAGACGCAATCTGCGCTTAGACGCAAACTGCACTTAGATACAAACTGTGAATCATCTTTTGCATCATAATAGTTTCTATCGAACGAACGCAGCTTTCGGTTTTAATCGCTGTAAAATTTCCGCTGCACTAATTCACCCCCCCCCCCTCTTAGTGCTCTCGATCCTAACAATTGGTATCAGAGCGGGGTATTTCTCATTTCGGATTTACACCCGAGAGAAATGGCTCTTCAAGAGGGCTTTTCGGTCTTTCGTCCACCGTTCTTTAACGGATTGGACTACACTTATTGGAAAACTCGAATGAGAGTTTTCTTGATTTCTCTAAATCTGGATGTATGGAATATCATTGAAAACAGTTTTCAACTTCCCTCTAAACCGATGAACGAATGGTCGGATTTAGAGAAGAAGTATTTTTCTTTAAACGCAAAGGCTATGAATGCCTTATTTTGCGCTTTGGACAAAAATGAGTTCAATCGGGTTTCTTTGTGCGAAACGGCTTTCGATATTTGGCGTGCTCTTGAAATCACGCACGAGGGAACTAGTAGAGTCAAAGACTCGAAAGTTAATATTTTACTGCATGATTTCGAGGTTTTTCATATGAAACCAAGCGAAACCGTTGTTGACATGTACACCCGTTTTACGGATGTCGTCAATGGTTTAAAATCACTTGGTAAAAGCTTTTCGGATTTTGAACTCGTTAACAAAGTTTTGCACTCACTTTCTAAAACTTGGGATTCAAAAGTAACTGCTATTCAAGAATCAAAAAACTTGAACCAATTTCCACTTGAAGAACTAATTGGTTCATTGATCACATATGAAATGACGTGCAATGCACGTGAAGAACTTGAGAACCACCTTCCAAAGAACAGGAAGGATTTGGAACTCTGGACAAATGAATGCCACTTGAGCGATGACTCAAGTGATGAGGACAATGATGAACAAAACAACCTTCCAAAGAACAGGAAGGATTTGGGACATAGAACATTTGAAGACCACTCGAGCATAAGCTCAAGTGATGGTGAACTTAAACTACAAATGAAACGAAAATTAAAAAGCAAAAAGAATCAAACTACTTGCTTTAAACGCAAGAAGAAGAACAAAAATTGGGATGAATCGAGCTCCTCCGAAGAAGAGAAAGTCAACAAAAGCAAGGCGGCAAACTACGCCTTAACAGCCCACAATGATGAGGTAATCGAAATCCCCCTAATTTATTTTGAAATTACTTGATGCTTTCATGATGTATTTTTCTCTTTTAGTTTAGAATTAATTTTCTTAAAAATTACATGTTAAAAAAAAAATTATTATGATCATACTAAGTAATTTCGAAAATGATAATATTGCATATTTTATGATAAACAAATAAAATGATCTTGATTGAAAATATGAAATCATGGTTAAGAAGTAATAATGTGCATTACGTTGATTTTCATTGTTATTTCTCGATTTTGATTAAAGATCATGTTTGATTTGAAGAAATGCATAATGATGAAATTAAATATTTCGATTGACAATTTCATGCATGAGATATACATGATGATTTTTGTGATTGATGGTCTTATGATGAAATTCATTTTACGATCCTAAACGTTGATGCATGTTTTCATTTGACATAAATGAAAAGGCATGCTAACATGAAATCGATCACTTAAGATGAAACACTTAAAAAAGGGGAGAAATATATGAATTGATGCTATAAACACTATGCTATGATTATCCCATGCTTGCATCACCAAGAAATATATGATTGCTATCATTGCTATATGCCCTGTATCAAGATATCAAACAAAAATTTGCATCATACGAGCTGATATCTTACCATGTGATGCAATGCTACACTTGCCAAAATATTCGAAATGTGTACATCATGCCCTGTATCAAGATATCAAACAAAATCTTGCTTCACAGTTTTACGCATTGATATCTTACTATATGATGAAATGCTACAATTGATGAACACTTGAAATGTAATCCTCTATCTTATTGATTTTTCAATAAATCTATGCTTGTCATACATGAATTTATTGAATATAATTTTGAGGATGATTTCAGATTTGACAAATGCTTGATTCGTATTTACGACATAAGATACACTTTAAATATGAATCATGCATCAATCATGTTAAATGCTTCAATCATTTTCTATCTCTAGAGTTCTCGATACAAGTGATAAATTCATTTATGATATCTTGTAAATCACTTGAATTATGAATGAGTTTTTTATGATGTGTTAAAAGAATCACTTAAAAAGAAAATGCTTTTCCCATCTTATCGAGATTAATGATTTCATAATATTGTGTGAATCTCGAAATTGATTTTGATAAAATAGTAATAACGTTATTCATGTTATGAATCTCAAAAATGATAATATGCTTCATGTGATAATATGAATACACGAAACACTTATGATATGATTTTTATACAATTCTGTGTATTCATAAAATATTTATCTCCTCATCCAATAACTTTTCTTGATATTCCTTATGAGATGAAATGAAATAATGCATGAAATACAAATGAGGAGTTATTAATCATGCATGGTAGGATATAATTTGACAAAATTGATACCATCATGATATGAAACATTTATGATTTGCAATTATGCATGCAATACTTGTACTTTCTAATTATGATGTGATGTATTGCAAATGATGTAAATCATGATGAGTGCTAAGTTACACATTTTGAAAAGAAATTGCTATATTGAAACATTAATGTAATTATGAATGATGATATGATATTATACTTCAACTTATGATAATGATGCATGCAATGATAAAATATTCATGATAAAAAATTGTCTTGACATTCATAACTTGATTATTCATCCTTTGTCATGATTTTGAAATCGTTGTAAAAGGAAAAAGAACTACAAAACTGTATTCTTCCTTTCTTTTTGACAATGACAAAGGGGGAGATAGCTAGCTTGCACAAGTCAAGAAGATACAAAAACTTGATTGCTAGCTTGCCTATCTTAAGTAGCAAAGATTGCTAACTTGCTTATTTCAAGAAGCAAAAGTTGTCTTCTTGAACATCACTATCTTGAATATCTCAAGAAGCAAGACTTGCAACCTGCACATTACAATAGGAAGCAATAATCATGAGCCTACACAAGAAAGTTATCTTGCATTTGCTTTCGAAGGTTTTGCTAACTTGTATATCGTAAAAAATTGCTAGCTTGTAGTCTAAAGAGAAGCGAAAAGTTGCTATCTCAAAAGAAGCAAAGGTGCTATCTTGCCTATCTCAAGAAGCAAAACATGCTAACTTGCGCATCTAGCAAAGTGGACAAAATTTTCATATTTCAAGAAGCAAGAGTTGCCTTCTTGAACATCTCTAATTTGCTAGCTTGCATGATGTAGAACTTGCTATCTTGAACATCTCTAATTTTCATACCAAGTGCTATCTTGTATGCTATAAAACTTGCATATCTAAAACTTGATAGCTTGAATATTCTAAGCATGATACAAAACTTGCTATATTTTCTAGCAAAATTGCATGATGATAAAACTTGATAATATGTTTTTCATGCAATGAGTTGAACCAATATCACAAACACTTGATTGTGATACTTCTCCTTTTTGTTGATGACAAAGGGGGAGAAGTATGTTGATAAAAGTATGTTGATGACATGACATGTGATGCATAAGTTTATGCATATGTTCATGTTGACGTGTTGCAAGTATTCATGATGAATATTGCAATGACTTGAATTCAGTTTGAATTCAAGGTTCTATCAATATGGCATATTGATAGGGGGAGTTTGTTTAAACTCTGGGAGTTAAGGTTAACTCCGATTATGATGACATGTTGCTTAGATTTTTGAATCTAAGAGTTTCTATCAATAAGGTATATTGATAGGGGGAGTTTGTTTAAACTCCGGGAGTTAAGTTTAACTCCGTCATCAAGTAGTTGTCATCATCAAAAAGGGGGAGATTGTTGAATCTCGTATTTTGATAATGAAACTACTTGATATATGTTTATGATTTAATCTGCGTTTTGAGTGACGCAGGATGCTTTGATCAGGATGAGACAATTAAAGCAGGAACATCATGTTGTGCCAGAGGAACATGTCAGAAGATTGGACGTCGGGCCGGTGGATCGGTCGACGTATCGACAGAAGGCTTCGGGCCGTGGACTCGGGCATCGGGCCAAGAAGAGCAGGTATTGTGCCAAGGATATCGGAGTTGCAGAGTCAACAGGCCGATTGGGCAATAGGCTGCAGGAAAGGACGATGCGCCGAAGAATCGGACGAAGCGTCGAGGGACCAATGACATGCCGGACAACTTGGTTAATTGCTTAGGATTAATTGTCTCGATCGAAGTTTTGCTTTAATTGTGCAGGATTAACTATGATAACGATGAAGACATAAAGCGAAACAAAGTGTCGGAGTCAAGCGCGAAGGATTTGTTGCAAGTTCGAGAGTTCGACGGAATTCCGAAGGTTCGTTGGGAGTTCGCGGAGCTCGCCGAGAAAGATCGGAGCTTGCCGAAGAAGCTCGTTGGAACTCGCTAAGAACAAATCGTGAAGTCTAGGAGCTTGCCGGGAGTCCGCAGAATGGTTTCCGAGAGTTCATCGGAAGACCGTCGGAAGTTTGCCGAAAGCTCGCCAGAAGAAGTCTTGACTTGCGGACTTTGTAATAGCTTATAAAATGTCTTTAAAATCATAGTTAGCACGTTAATTAGGGTTAGGATTAGGTGTTAATCCTATAACCCAAGTAGGGGTCAATTAGGCCCAAGTTCGGACTGGTTTGGGCCAAGTTTGGAGCCAAACCAAGTGAGCTGAAATAGTGAAAGAGGTGGCACCGCCCCAGCCAGGAGGTAGCACCGCCCAGGCTAAGTCTTCCAACGAGGCTGGGAGGTGCAACCGCCCCAGCCAGGAGGTGGCACCGCCTGAGCTCAGTCTTCGAGCAAGACTGGGCGGTGCAACCTCCCTGACAGAGAGGTGGCACCGCCTGAGCTCAGTCTTCGAGCTCTGGCAGAGAGGTGCAACCGCCTCTGTCAAGAGGTGGCACCGCCTGAGCTCAGTCTTCGAGCTCTGCCAGGCGGTGCAACCTCTCCAGTCAGGAGGTGCAACCGCCTGATCCCGGAATTCCGGGATTTGATCGTTTTGAGCTCCAAATTTGAATTGGGTTGGGGCCTATAAATACCCCACCCATTCAGCACTGAGACAGCAAGAACTCAAGCCGAAATCTTGATCTTTTCAGTGGTTCTTAGAGCTCAAAACTGCTAGTTTTCCTCCTCCTTCTGTTCTTCAAGTTTGAGTTGTAAAGAGAGGAGAGAAAACATTTGTAAGGGTTGTCTCCTGAGCCCGTCAAAAGGAGTGAATCTGTAAGAGGGTAGTTGGCCTTCGCCTATTGAAGGAAGGCCCCTAGTTGACGTCGGCGACCTCGTCGGTGGAGGAAGCCAAAAGTGGAGTAGGTCAAGGCTGACCGAACCACTCTAAATCTCTGGTTTGCGTTTATTTTTGAGCACTTTATCATTACTGCAAACCTCCTTCATTACTACTGCTCTCTGCGCTTTCACGAACAAGTTCTAAGTGCTGTTCTTCCGAATCTGCATTCAGACGTAAATTCGTGTTTTCGTACATTACAGTTTACGTTTACGTTTGATTCTGCAGAACCGTCTTCCGTGCTTTTACGAACGAGTTTCTTTGCAGTTTATACTTACATTTTGATTCTATGGATAACTGCAAACTGTCCTCTGCAATTTTACGAACGAGTTTCAACATTTAGACGTAAAACTGCATTTAGGCGTAAAACTGCATTTAGACGTAAATCGGCTTTCCTCGCACAATCATCAGATCTCAGTTCACGTTTACGTCTTGATTTCAACTGCATACTACCTTCTGCGAGTATACAAACGAGTTTCAAAGTTTAGACGTAAAACTGCGTTTAGACGTAAATCTGCGTTTAGACGTAAATCTGCGTTTAGACGTAAAACTACGTTTAGACGTAAATCTGCGTTTAGACGTAAAACTGCGTTTAGACGTAAATCTGAGTTTAGACGTAAATCTGCGTTTAGACGTAAAACTGCGTTTAGACGTAAATCTACGTTTAGACGTAAAACTGCGTTTAGACGTAAATCTGAGTTTAGACGTAAATCTGCGTTTAGACGTAATCTGCGATTAGACGCAAAACTGCGCTTAGACGCAAACTGTGTTTAGACGCAAACTGCGCTTAGACGCAAAACTGCGCTTAGACGCAAACTGTGTTTAGACGCAAACTGCGCTTAGACGCAATCTGCGCTTAGACACAAACTGCACTTAGATACAAACTGTGAATCATCTTTTGCATCATAATAGTTTCTATCGAACGAACGCAGCTTTCGGTTTTAATCGCTGTAAAATTTCCGCTGCACTAATTCACCCCCCCCTCTTAGTGCTCTCGATCCTAACAGTTTCGAGCTCTGCCAGGCGGTGCAACCGCCTGAGTTCGGTCTTCGAGCTCTGGCAGAGAGGTGCAACCGCCCCTAACAGAGGTGGCACCGCCCAGAGGCTTAGTCTTCGAGCTCTGCCAGGTGGTGCAACCGCCCCAGTCAGGAGGTGCAACCGCCTGATCCCGGAATTCCGGGAATTGACAGATTTGTGCTCCAAATTTGAACTGGGTTGGGGCTTATAAATACCCCACCCATTCAGCACTGAAAGCACAGAACACACACTCGAAATCTTGCTTTCTTTCTGTGGTTCTTAGAGCTCAAAACTGCTAGTTCTCCTCTTTCTGTTCTTCAAAGTTTGAGATGTAAAGAGAGGAGAGAAAACTTATGTAAGGGTTGTCTCCTAAGCCCGTCAAAAGGAGTGAATCTGTAAGAAGGTAGTTGGCCTTCGCCTATTAAAGGAAGGCCTCTAGTTGACGTCGGTGACCTCATCGGTGGAGGAAGCCAAAAGTGGAGTAGGTCAAGATTGACCGAACCACTCTAAATCTCGGTTTGCATTTCCTTTAAGCATTTTACCTTCACTGCAAACTTCTCAATAGTTATTTCCCTCTGCGATTTTACAAACAAGTTTCAACGTTTAGACGTAAATATACGTTTAGACGTAAATCTGCATTTAGACGTAAATCTGCGTTTAGATGTAAATCTGCTTTTTCGTATGATCATCATATTGCAGATTGCATTTACGTTTTGAGCTTTACCAATATTGCACACTGCCTTTATACTCCTACTTAAACTGCGTCTTATCTAATCAAGTGATTTACGAATCAGCATTTAAACGTAAATCAGTTTCTTTGTACGAACTTCGGATTTCAGTTTGCGCCGATATTCTGGTTTTCATCATAGCTGCAAACTGCCTACTTAGTTTGACATTAACATTGATTAGTATCAACTTTCATACAGAAGTTGTTTTTATCGGTCGAACGCAGCTTTCGATTTTAATCGCAGAAAGTTTTCCGCTGCACTAATTCACCCCCCCCCCCTCTTAGTGCTCTCGATCCTAACAAATATTTGATTAAATTCTAATTATGATTATCGATAAAAAAATTTAATTATATTAAAATTTCTTAGGAGATAATTTTTACGTGAGAGACTCTCCTAATTATTATCCTGAAACATCTGCTCACGCCTATAAAAAGATAGGACTTCATAATAGTGACAAACTAACTAGTGATTAAGATTACATATCTATTCTCAATCTTTCTTGGTCCTTATTCATCGTTTATAGCGGTCATATGAAGAATAGAAAGAGAGTAAAAAACAAGTCAAGTTCTCCTTGTAGATCGGAATCATTGTAGCTTTTGGATTTGACGATAGTATATTTGTAGATCAAATAAAACTTTCCAAATAACAGTGATGGGTATGTATTGTATATTTGATATAGTGTTATTTGATTTTAATTTACATTCAACTTTTTCACATGTAGCGGCATGAATCATGAATTTTTATGTTTACCGTTTACTTGTAAAAATATATTATTTAATTTTGATTTATGATGGTTAAACGATCCAACTATGTTGTTTATTTGCTTTTTCTATCTAGTTCATCCTATTGCCTACTTGCAAGCAATGCGAGGCTCCTCATGTTTGACCGATGGATCACTATCGATAATTTACTATTAGGTGGTAGCCTTCGGTGGTCGCCAACCTAATCGCAAGTAGTAGAAGCGCCATGGGGTGCAACAATCGATGATGATTGCATGCACGACTACCTGTGTATAGTAAGCCTTATGATTGTTGCAGCGATTGCAATAGTGTCGCTATGTGCAATGGCTACCTTTGACCGATGGCTATAGCAACACTACTGTGGCATTTGCCAGTTGCTAACGATATCGATTATCATTGAAGGCCACGATACCCAATGGTTGCGCAGCGAACTTGAGAGCACAACTGTGTGTTGTAGCAATTGTGGTGGTTGCTAGTTGACATACAACTGTCCGTGGGCACGATAGTATAACGCAACAATGATGTGATTACTAATCGATGCACAATCGTGTGTGGGCGAGATGGCTGCTAGTCATAAGTGCCCTACAAGCTAGTCACGTGAGTGATGACACGAGTGACACACTGCATAGTCTTTTGCTCATTATTATTATTGACATTTTCTCACTTTATGATTGTATGTTGCATATATTGTGATATCATGGATCTGTACAATGAGAATCAGATCGTGATAAGATCATGATAATGAGATCAACTTGCCTTTAAACACAAACCTTAAATAATCTCGATCATAAGTTACTCGAGAGGGATATCAAGATAACTGGATAGATTGGTGCACTATATATATGTCCATATGATAAAGACAACTTGTCTCATAACTGCTTATGTGGGAACACTACTAGTCATAAGTGTCATACAAGCCAATTATGTGAGTGATGACACATGTGATACGATACACATTCTTTTTATTTATTATTATTTATTATTATTTTCTTACTTTATCTTACATGTTGCATATATTGTGATATTCATGGATTTATGCACTGAGAATCGGATCGTGATGAGATCACGATAATGAGATCGATTCGCTTTTAAACATAAACTTTAAATAATCACATTCATAGGTTACTTAAGAAAGACATCGACATAACCGAATAGACTGGTGTATACCCATCCATATGATAGAGGCTATTGGTCTCATGGTTGCTCATATGGGGACACCAGGGATACAGTGCAGGTGCTCATTGGAGAATGAGTTCACTGATTAATCTGCTCACAAAATGTTGGATGGTTGTGTTAGGATCAAGTCGACATTAAGAGGGGGGGGGGGGGGGGGGGGTGAATTAGTGCAGCGGTAAAAATGTCGGTTTTGAAAACTCATTCGATGAAATTCGATATCCGACAAAACCCATGTAGGAAATAATTTAACTTGAAAGCGTACGGAAGTGTAGTGAAAGTAAAGCAATATGCAGTAAAGGTAAATTGCACAAAAGAAATGTAAACCAGATTTTTATAGTGGTTCGATCGTTATAACCTACATCCACTCCTGATTCCTCTTCACTCGAGGCCACCAGCTTCCACTATCGATCTTCCTTCAATGGGCGAAGGACAACTATCCTTTTATACTCTTTCTCCTTTTCACGAGTTTAAGAGACAACCCTTACAAGCCTCTCTTTCTTAGACCTCACTTCTCCCTTTAGATGAACTTCTAAATACTAGGAAGAAGTGATCCTAAATCCTAAGAGAGTTTTCCATTTTTTTTTAAGTTTTCTTTCCCCCTTTTTCAACTTACTTTCGTGCTCAATACTTGCTATTCTATGCAGGAATAACTGAGGTATCTATAGACCCCAAATTGTTGAATCTCAGATTTTGATGATGAAATCAATTGATGAGTTTGTGATCTAATCTATGTTTTGAGTGACGCAGGACTAGCTTCGATCAAGGAGAGGCAAATTGATTAAAGCAGGAGGAATCGGACAATGGGCCAGAGTGAACATGTTAGAAGATTAAACGTCGGGCTGGAGGATCGGTCGACATATCGGCAGAAGGCTTCGTGCCATGAGTTCAAGCATCGAGCCAAGAAGATCGAATATTATGCCAAGGAGATCGGATATTGCAGGAAGACAATATGCCGATTGGGCATTATGCCAAAGGAGAGGACGATGCGCAGAAGGATCGAACGAAGTGCCAAATGAACTAATAACATGCCGAACAACATAAGATTCATGCTTGTAATAATTTGTCTAGATCGAGTTAGTTTAGGTCTAATTGAGTTGGTATTGGAGTGAAACAATGCAAACTCAATTAAGAGCCAATTAGGCCTGAATCAGGGCTGAATTGGGCTTATTGTTAGGGTTATTTAGTGTTCTGTAGCAAGGTTTGGCGGTGGTACCTCCCAGACACAATCTTCAAGATTGTGTCAAGCGGTGGTAACGCCAAATTGGGCGATGGTACCGCCCAGACATAATTTTTAAGATTGTGTCAAGTAGTGGTAATGCTATACTGGGCGGTGGTACTACCTAGACAGTCTCCCAGACTATGTCAGGTGGTAGTATCGCTAGACTAAGCGGGGGTACCACCCAGTGTCAATATTGTAGGCGGTGGTACCGACCAACATAGGCGGTGTTACTGCCAGGACTCGGGAAACCCATGATAAGACTTTTTTTGCTCTATTTTTGAAGACATTTGGGGTCTATAAATACCCCAACTATTCTTGCATGGAGCAATAAGAATGGGTAGAAAGGGGGAAAGAAACATTGATGAAAAAGAGTTGAAAAAGCTTGAAATGTGTTGAGTGTTCCCCTCCACCTCTTAGAGTTTAGAGTTCATTCTAAGAGAGGTGTGAAACTTATAAAGGTTCTCTCCTGAGCTTGTCAAAAGGAGAATAGAGTTGTAAGGATAGTTGGTCTTCGTCTATTGAAAGAAGACCATTAGTGGATGCTGGTGGCTTCGATAGAAGAGGAATCAGGAGTGGATATAGGTCACGATGACCAAACCACTATAAAACTTGGTTTACATTCCCTTACTGCAAACTGCCTTACTTGCTTATTACTTTCATTACACTTCCATACGCTTTCAAAGTTAAACACTTTTCCGATATGTTTTCATCAAACAAGATTTTTGAACCAACGTGGTTTTTATCACATCACTAATCCAACCCCACCGCCCGCCCCGCTGCGCCCCCGCCCCCTCCCCCTATTATTGTTCTTGATCTCATTTTTAATCCTAACACAAATGACTTCAAAATTGGAGCAAAAAAGGTCTCATCCCAAGTTTTCTGAGTCCTAGCGGTACCACCGCTTGTGCTGGGCAGTACCACCGCCTATAGCATTGACACTAGATGGTACCATCGCCTAGTCTGGCGGTATCATCGCATGGGAGACTATGTCTAGGAGGTACCATCGCCTGACATAGTCTCAGAGACTGTGCCACCAACGGTTTCACCTGTTGGGTCACTGTTTGAGCCTTTCACTTAGCCCAACACAGCCCAAACTTAGGATCAATTGGCCCCTAATTGAGTTGGCCAAATTCCAACCCAATTACACTTAAAACCTACTTCGATATAGATAATTATTACAAAGCTAAATCAAATGTTGTCTAGCATGTCATTGGTTTATCAGTGCTTCATTCGAATCTTCGGCGCATCGTCCTCTCTTGTGGCCTATTGCCTAATCGGCCAGTTGACCTCCGTAACTCCAATTTTCTTAGTGCAATTTCCGCTCTTCTTGGCTCGATGCTTGATCCCATGGCACGAAGCCTTCTGCCGATACGTCGATCGATCCTCTGGCTTGACGTCCAATCTTCCGACATATTCTACTCCGGCCCAACATGATTCTTCCTACTTTAATTGTCTTTCCTAATCGAAGCTAGTCTTGCATCACTCAAAACACAGATTAGATCACAAATACATCAATTGATTTCATCATCAAAATCTGAGATTCAATAATCTCCCCCTTTTTGATGATGGCAACCAATTGATGATAGAGTTAACCTTTGTTGAATCTCGGATTTTGATGATATAATCAATTGGTGGGTTAATTGATCTAATCCATATTATTGAGTTAAGTGTGCAGGATTAACTACGATAACCAGAAAACATAAAGCAAGGATACCGGAGTCGAGCTCGATGGACGTTTAAGAGACCGAAGAATCATCGGAGATGCTGCCGGAACCAACCGAGAAGAAATCGGGAACGTGTCACAAGTTCGCCGAAGAAATCATCGGAGGCTCGCGGAGATCACCGAGAAGGCTCGGCTACTCATTAAAGTCATCACAAAGATTGGGAGCTTGCAGGGAGTCCGTCGGAAGAAGTTCGTCGGAAAGCTCGCCGGAACAAGACTCGACGTTCGCGGTTAAAAAACTTGCTTAGGATGTTTTTTTTGTGTTATGTAGTTCACCTGTAATTAGGATTAGGATTAAGAGATAATCCTATATCCTGGTTAGGGGCCAATTGGGCCCAAAGTCAAATTTGGTTTGGGCTAAAATTAAGCCAAACCAATGAATCGGAAAGCCAGGCGGTGGCACCGCCTGGCTGGGCGGTGACACCTCCTTGGCTGGGCGGTTGCACCGTCCAGCACCCGAGCGCTGGGCGGTGGCACCGCCTGGCTGGGCAGTGGAACCTCCAGCACAGGGAACCCTAAGAGAATTCAAATTTTGGAGCCCAAAATTTGAATCCTCTTGAGGCCTATAAATACCCCTCAAATCTCAGCTGAGGTTACAACTTTTGAAAAGCATTTTTGATTGAGAGAAAAGTCTTAGAAAGTCTTAGCAAGTCTTGTTTTCAATTTGCTAGAGAGTTCTCCTCCTCCTTTCTTATTGAAAATTTGTAAGAGGTTGAGCTGCTTGTAAAAGGTTGTAAGAGGGGTGTTTACCCTTCCATTTCAAGAGACTTGCTAGTGGAAGGTGGGAGCCTCATCGAAGAGGGGCCTCGCAAGTGGAGTAGGTCATTTGACCGAACCACTCTAAAAATCGGCGTAATCTTTGGTTTGCTTTTTATTATTGTCATTTACATTACTGCAAATCTTCTTACTGCTTTAGTTCCTTATTACTCTTGCTGCGCAACTTCAAGAATACGCCTTCAAGTTAAATTTCTCAAGTTTTGTTCTTAACGTACGAAAGATTTTGTTAAAATCGAAGTTTTAATCCGCTGCACTAATTCACCCCCCCCCTCTTAGTGCCGCTCCGATCCTAACAACCTTAACTCCCCCTATCAATATGCCATATTGGTATAATCTTGAATTCAAATTGAATTAAAATCAAAACAAATTTAATTTTGAAATCATTATGAGTCCAAGCAATATGTCATCATAAAATCATACATAATCAAAATATCCAATGCATCATTCCATGCATGATTATCATTATAATTTATAATTATCATTTTAGGCATAATATGCATAATTATCATCATACCTTCTTCCCCTTTGTCATCAACAAAAAGGAGATGTGCAACTAACAAATTTTTAGATATGCAAGCTAGTAAGATAGTAAGTTAGAACATACAAGCTTGCAAGTTTTAGAGATATGCAAGTTTAGCAATTCTTTACTTCTTGAGATGGGCAAATTTAAAGATAGGCAAGATAGCACTTTTGCTTTTTTTAAGATTGCAAGCTAGCAATTATTGATGATGTTCAAGATAGCAAGTTCTTTCTTCTCTTTTGAAAAGTGCAAGCTAGCAATTTAGCTTCATAGCAAGTTTTTCTCCTTGCAATTTGTAAGCTAGCAGATTTAGCAAGTGTTACATCATATTAGAATATGTAAGATAGCAAATTTTATATCATGTTAGAACATGCAAGCTAGCAAATTTTACACATATGAAAGTTAGTAAAATTTTACATCTTTTGAGATATGCAAGATAGCCTATTTTAGCATCTTCTTGAAATGTATAACTTAGCAAACATTGCTTCTCTTGAGATTTGCAAAATAGTACTTCTTGCTTCTCTTTTGAGATGAGCAAGCTAGCAAGATTTACTCCCCCTTTGTCATTGTCAAATAGAATGGAAGAATACAATATTGTAATTCTTTTCCTGTTACATCAATTTTCACATCATGACAAAGATAAATAATAAGGATAAATTTATATCATTATTTCAATGAAAAATAAAGTCATGAATGTCAAAAAGGCCATATATCATTTTTGACAAATTTTCTTCTTTTGTAAATAGAAAGAATGATAGAAAATGATCTTAACTTAAAAAGAATACTCAAGTCATAACAATCAAGAAATCAATATCAGTATCCGAAAAATGTATAAGAAGAGTTTATGCATTTGGGAGATTTAGCAAGTTTTTCTCCTTGCAATTTGTAAGCTAGCAGATTTAGCAAGTGTTACATCATATTAGAATATGTAAGATAGCAAATTTTATATCATGTTAGAACATGCAAGCTAGCAAATTTTACACATATGAAAGTTAGTAAAATTTTACATCTTTTGAGATATGCAAGATAGCCTATTTTAGCATCTTCTTGAAATGTATAACTTAGCAAACATTGCTTCTCTTGAGATTTGCAAAATAGTACTTCTTGCTTCTCTTTTGAGATGAGCAAGCTAGCAAGATTTACTCCCCCTTTGTCATTGTCAAATAGAATGGAAGAATACAATATTGTAATTCTTTTCCTGTTACATCAATTTTCACATCATGACAAAGATAAATAATAAGGATAAATTTATATCATTATTTCAATGAAAAATAAAGTCATGAATGTCAAAAAGGCCATATATCATTTTTGACAAATTTTCTTCTTTTGTAAATAGAAAGAATGATAGAAAATGATCTTAACTTAAAAAGAATACTCAAGTCATAACAATCAAGAAATCAATATCAGTATCCGAAAAATGTATAAGAAGAGTTTATGCATTTGGGAGATTTAGCAAGTTTTTCTCCTTGCAATTTGTAAGCTAGCAGATTTAGCAAGTGTTACATCATATTAGAATATGTAAGATAGCAAATTTTATATCATGTTAGAACATGCAAGCTAGCAAATTTTACACATATGAAAGTTAGTAAAATTTTACATCTTTTGAGATATGCAAGATAGCCTATTTTAGCATCTTCTTGAAATGTATAACTTAGCAAACATTGCTTCTCTTGAGATTTGCAAAATAGTACTTCTTGCTTCTCTTTTGAGATGAGCAAGCTAGCAAGATTTACTCCCCCTTTGTCATTGTCAAATAGAATGGAAGAATACAATATTGTAATTCTTTTCCTGTTACATCAATTTTCACATCATGACAAAGATAAATAATAAGGATAAATTTATATCATTATTTCAATGAAAAATAAAGTCATGAATGTCAAAAAGGCCATATATCATTTTTGACAAATTTTCTTCTTTTGTAAATAGAAAGAATGATAGAAAATGATCTTAACTTAAAAAGAATACTCAAGTCATAACAATCAAGAAATCAATATCAGTATCCGAAAAATGTATAAGAAGAGTTTATGCATTTGGGAGATTTAAGTTTATTATTCAAGCTAGCACTTTTTGTTTGTTCTCTTTTTGTGATGCACAAGCTAGCAAGACAATCTCCCTTAGATGTGTAAGCTTGCAAGTTTTGCCTTTCTTTGCAAGCTAACAATATGCTTTTCTTGAGAGATGTGCATGCACACTAGCAATTCTTTCTCCCCTTTTGTCATAGGCAAAAAGAGGGGAATAACACAAACGTGTAAATATTCAAGTCATCACATGAAAGATATCAAGAACAATTTGGTGATGAGATATATTTCACGAATACAAAGAATTATAAAAAAAATAATATCATGAAGGATAAAATCATGCGAATATCAAAAAGCATGATTCATTTTGATAAATAATCTCTTGAATAAAATATAATAAGTCATTCAAAAATAAAAAGTAAGGGATCTTGATTTACATAAAGAAAATATCAAGTTTTGATTCCAAGAATTTAAGATCATAATTTCAATAATGCTTCTCTTTAATATATAGCAAATAAAATCATAGGAGAATAATGAAAAATCTTGATTCATATAAAGAAAATCTCAACTTATCATGATTTGATAAATATTCTCTTAAAAGAGTGAATCATACGTGCATCAAGAAAGATATTTCATGTTGAATATATCACAAGTCATAAATACGATAAATGATTTAGTTGGATATATCATCTCATTAGTAAAATGAGTCATATGAAAATAAATCCAAAATCATTATCAAAATCACTTTTTAAAAAATTCAATAAAGGCAACATAGATAGATTCACACGAGTATTTGATTCATGCATAATGTCTCAATTCATCATGATTCACAAAAAATTAGAGTATCAAGTGAAAAAATCATGATTTATATGATAAAAAGATTGTCGATTTATGTATTTGTGTAAATATTTTCTAAACTATCATTACTTCAACTCATCATGCATAATTTTAAAATGTAAAACCATGAAACAAACATTTATTTTCAAAACATTCATCATTATTTTCAATTCATTCAATTTGTCAAATTATCAAAATAACTTTCAAGGGATTCTAAATGACATAAATAGATTTATCAATTTCTTATTAAAAAACCGATAAGATAGAGATAGAGAAATTTTCAAAATGTATTCCCTTTTTATTTGTTTTAATTTAAATGATTTGATTTCTTACAAGTATGCCTAAGTTTTTATGTCAAATCAAAACATGTATCATCATTTAAAACCAAAAGACAAAGACAAGATTTATCATAAAAATTATCATGACTAAATATATTGTTAGGATCAAGAGCGATACTATAGGAGGGGGGGGGGGGGGGGGGGTGTTGAATTAGTGCAGTGAAAAAATCATCGATTTTGTAAGATATTCGTTCGTTGAAAACCAATTTCGGAAAGTGCTTGACTTTAGAGTAAATGAACTAACAATCAACTTAGAAAGTAATAGCAGTAATGAAAAGCAGAATGAAAATGAGCACACCGAAATTTATAGTGGTTCGGTCGTTGTAACCTACATCTACTTCTGATTCCTCCTCCGTCGAGGTCACTGGTGTCCACTAATGGTCTTCCTTCAATGGGCGAAGACAAATCACCCTTTTTCAGGTCTCTTCTCCATTTCATGAGTTTAGGAGACAAACCTTACAAGCCTCACACCTCTCTTGAATGATCACAATACTAGAAAGAGAGAAGGAGGACTTTTACACTTTTACAATACTTTCACACCCCAAGACTTTAATATTTTGTTCACACTTTCATTCACTTTCATGTAGAAAAGGGTGAGGTATTTATAGGCCCTAATGACTTTAGATTGGAGCAAAAAGTGTTACATCCCTAGATTTCGAGATACTGGCGGTACCACTACTCAGTCTAGGCGGTACCATCGCTTGGCAGGTAATAATTGCCGACGGTACCACCACCCAAACCACCTAAGAAACCATTCCCTGGGTGGTTCCATCGCCCCAATCTGGCGATGCCATCGCCAAACAAGATCTAGCAACTTGGTTGGGCCTTAAGTCCAGCCCAAACCAGTCCAAGTATGAGCCTAGTTGACCCCTAATAGAGTTAGTAAGATTATCTCCCAAATATAACCTTAATTATATGCTAATTATGATTCTTAAGGCATATACCAAGCGAATCAAGTTCGGTTAGTCTAGGTTTCTTCCAGCGAGCTTCCGGCGAACGTTTGACGATCTCTTGGTAATGCTTCAACGAACTCCGTGCAAGCTCTTGGACTTCACAATAATCTTCTTAGCGAGTTCCAATGTGTTTCTTTGGTAAGCTCCTGGACTTCTCAATCATTTCTAGCAGAATTTCTGATGAACGTTCGGACTTCCAACGAACTCTCGAACTCCCTACGAAATCTCGATCTTGACTCCAACACTTCATTTATTCCTTTATTGCTATTATAGTTAATCATGCACACTTTTCTCAACTTATATATTTGATCAAATAATTTACCAATTGATTTCATCATTAAAATATGAGATTTAACACTATCGACACTTAATAGTCCTTGTAAGGTTGGTTGCCACTCTCGATGACCGATTGTACTAGATTTGGAACTTCCAAACCTTTAAGTTCGGTATCAAAGAGTAGAGTACTCATACAGGACATCCTTAGTGTCTCAAGTATAAGAACCAGGTAAACCATTGGAATGACAAAATCATTGTCTGACAATGAGGTATCATCAACCATCCAACATTTCGTAAACGAATAAATCAGTGAACTCATTCTCCAAGGAGCACCTGCACTATAGCCCTATTGTCCCCATATGAGCAGCTATAAGACCAGCCACCTCCATCATATGGATGGGTATATAGCACACTAGTTTGTCCGATTATCTCGATGTCCCTCTCGAGTAACCTATGACTAGGATTATTCAGGGTCTGTGTTTAGAGGTGAATCAATCTTATTATCATGATCTCATTATGATTCGATTCTTATTGCACAGATCCATGGATATCACAAAATATTTGTGCATCAAGCAATATAAAGTGAGAAAATATCATAATAATAATAAGAAAAAAGACTACGTGTCATGTCATACGTGTCATCACTCATGTGAGTGGCTTGCAATGCAACTATGACTAGCATACCCAAGCTTCTTAGATTAGTAGATCTCTACCCAATAATCTCTCATTGCCTCTAATTGGATCTTATCCACAAGATCCAATAATTCAGGGGCTTACTGGATATCCAATAAGATAACAGCTCCAGCGGATATCTCATATCTGAACCTTTGCTCATTGTAACACCTACCATATGTATGTGATCCTTTAGGCTCAATATCGAGCTGGCTGTGAGTCGTATTTGTTAGAACTCTTTCTGACTTAGTGAATTATTATCTTCATAATAATTCACTCGACTCATCGACTACAAACGTACTATGCCACTACGTCGTAGTCCCCAAATGATACAGGGGAATCCAATCCATCGAACCTGTCTGTTCCAAGTAATAGATTGAGTTGAGGTACAACGGGATAGATAGAGGAGCAACGATGTGTCTAATGCCAATCGCATAGTTGGGCAGGCTTAACTTCATGGACTAAGCTAAGTCTTATTCATAAGTTGAGCTGAGCCTTACCATTGAACTAGGTCATGCTTGGTTCGCGAGTTGGTCGTACCTAGATACATGAGTTGGGGTCATATTTGACCACATGGACTGAGTCGTATCAAGTCGCATGAGCTGGGACATATATAGCAACATGGACTGGATCATACCTGGCTACATATGTTGGGTCATGCTTGCCACATGGATTGTGTCGTACCTTATCACATAGGTAGGCTCTTACCTAGCTACATGGGCTGGGTCATGCCTAGACACATGGGTTAGGTTGTACTTAGCCACATGGGCTAAGTCATACATGACCACATGGGCTGAGTCGATCTGGTCTAATAGATCAACCTAACTGAAGTCATACCTCAATTGAACTCCTCTTAAAATAATTATGTATATGTGTGTGTGTGTGTGTGTGGATAATAATATTATATATATATATATATATATATATACATATATATATATATATATATATATATATACATATATATATATATATATATATACACATATACATATATACACATATACATATATATATATATATATATATATATATATATATATATATATATATATATATATATATACATATATATATATATGTATATATACATAAATAATTCTTGGATTAATGCGACTGTTGGCCGTAGGTTGTTAAACCTCGGCCAAGGCTGCAAGCAGCCATTGGCCAACCTGCAAGGGTAGTAATAGTTGTTGCTCTCTCTCATCTTTTGCGTCAAAAATTTTGACGTCAAAAGTTTTTCTAAAGCACAACACATGCAGTTTAAAACCAATCTTTTGCATAAACAATTTAGCTCTAATACCACTGTAGGAAAATCTAGGGGTAAAATCACATGTGCAGTGGAAAAATAAAAAATCTAAATTTCCCAAAAAAGTGTTCATCGTCGTGCGAAGATTGGTGCGCAAAAACCTATGAAACTTAAATCCACGTGTGAGATTGTGTTTTACATAGGGAGATCGTATATCCCTAAATATCTACAGATCTATAAGAAATGATGAAGGAAGTAAAGCGCCCTACTCTCTAGTGGTGATCCACACAGTAGAGTTGTGACGATGCTCCTTAAATCACTACCCAAATCTCCACACCTACTATATGAGAATGAGAAGGGGAAAGGAGAATAAGAGGTGGCAAATAAGAAACATCTAACCTATGGGTGTTTAGTTCCCTCATATTTATATAGACCCCCTGTCAACTTAACCATAATGGATCCTGCCCTATTGTGTATTGGATCTCTATCCAACTATCCAAACTTTTTAGATTAGTGGATCTCTATGCAATAATCTCTCATTGACTCTTATTGAATCTCTTTCATAGGATCCAATAATTCAAGGGCTTATTTGATATCCAATAAGATAAAGGCTCCAGCGGATATCTCATATCTAAACCTATACTTGTCGCAACGTCTACCATATGTGTGTGACCCTCTAGGCCCAATATCGAGCTAGCTGTGAGTCATACCTATTAGAACTAATTCTGGATTAGTGAATTATTATCTTCATAATAATTCACTCAACTTATCAACTACGGACATACTATATTAGGAAATCTAGGCAACGACATCACATGCATAAGGGAAAAACATAAAACAAAATCCCCAATTTTTTAAAGATGTGTTCGTCATCATACGAAGATTAGTATGCAAAAATCCACGAAACTTAAAACTACGTATAAGATAGATTGTGTTACCTAGGGAGATCATGTATCCTTAAATCCCTATATATCTCTATGAGAGGGTGAAGGAGGTCAAGCGCCCTCCTCTCTAACAGTGATCAACACAGTAGGGCTGAGACAATGCTCCTCAAAACTCCAGTCCTGCTATCTGAGGTAGAGAAAGGGAGGAGAATATGAGAGGCAACCAAGAAGTTCTAGCCTATCAACCATTAGTTTCCTCCTATTTATAGATGTCCCTTGTCAATTTAACCATAATGGATTCTATCCTTTTGGGTATTGGATCTCCATCTAACTACCCAAGCCTCTTAGATTAGTGGATCTCTGTCCAATAATCTCTTATTGACTCTTATTGGATCTCATCCATAGAATCCAATAATTTGGGGGGCTTATTAGATATCCAATAAGATAGGGGCTCCGGTAGATATCTCATATCTGAACCTCTACTCATCGCAATGCCTACCATATGTGTGTGACCCTCTAGACCCAATATCGAGCTAGCCGTGAGTTATATCTGTTAGAACTCCTTCTGACTTAGTAAATTATTATCTCCATAATAATTCACTCGACTCATCGACTGCGGACGTACTAGGCCACTACGCCGCAGTCCCTAGACGATATAGGGGAATCCAATCCATTGGACATATTTGTCATCAGTTACTATATACCTATAGTCTCTTATCCATCTAATATCCCAAAGACCGTATACCGGGCATGGTGTTGTCAAACCCATACGATTTCTACTCGAGTCTCGCTCTAATCTGATTCTCTTGGAGAACTCTTTCTATCTCAATCCGAATAATCCTGGCAAGTGATTTGTCTTAGCAAGAACACATGAAAAATTCCTCTCATGACACCGAGAGTGGATGATCCTCTATCGATACTCAATAGTCCCCATAAGATTGGCTACCACTCCCAATGACCAGTTGTGTTAGATTTGAAACCTTCAAACATATAAGTCTAGTATCAAAGAGTGGAGTACTCATACAGGACATCCTTGGTATCTCAAGTCTAAGAACCAGATACACCACTAGGACTATGAAATCACTAATTGACAATAAGGCATCATCAATCATCCAACATTCCGTAAGCGGATCAATCAGTGAACTCATTCTCCAATAAGCACTTGTACTGTATTTCTAGTGTCCCTACACGAGCAGCAATGAGATCAGCCGCATCCATCATATGGATGGGTATATAGCACACCAGTCTATCCAGTTATCGTGATATCCTTCTCGAGTAACATATGACCGAGATTATTTAAGATCTGTGTTTAAAGATGAATCGACCACATTATCGTAATCTCATCACGATTTGATTCCCATTGCACATATCCATGGACTTCAAGCAACAAGCAATATAAAGTGATAAAATATCAAATAATAATAATAAGTAAAACAACTACGGATCAAGTCACACGTGCCATCACTCACGTGATTGGCTTGTAGGGCACCTATGACTAGCATACTAGGCCACTACGCCATAACCCCCCATACGATACAGGGAAATCCAATCCTTTAGACATATCTGTCCTTTGGTACTGTGTATCTATAGTCTCTCATCCATATATCTCAGAGACTGTATACCGAGCATGGTACTGTTAGGCCTATATAGTTTCTACTCTAGTCTCGCTCTAATCAGATTCTCCCAAAGAACTCTTTCTCTCTCAATCTAAATGACCCTGGCTAGAGTTTTTTTTAAGAAAGAACACATGAGATATTCCTCTCATGACGTTGAGAGTGGATGATCCTCTATCGACACTCAATAGTCTTTGTAAGGTTGGCTGCCACTCCCGATGGTTGGTCGTGCTAGATTTGAAACTTTCAGACCTATAAGTTTAGTATCAAAGAATAGAGTACTCATAAGGACATCCTTGGTGTCTCAAGTCTAAGGACCAGGTATACCATTAGAACAATAGAATCACTGTCTGACAATGAGGTATCATTAACCATCCAGCATTCCGTGAGATGATCAATCAATGAACTCATTCTCCAATGAGCACCTCACTGTATCCCTAGTGTCCCTACACGAGCAGCTATGAGACCAATTGCCTCCATCATATGTATGGGTCTATAGTATACCAGTCTATCCGGTTATCTCGATGTCCCTCTCGAGTAACCTATGATCGGGATTACTCAGGATTTGTGTTTAAAGATGAATCAGTCTCATTATTGTGATCTTATCACAATCTGATTCTCATTGCGCAGATCCAAGGACATCACAATACATATATATATATGCATATATGCAATAAGCAATATAAAGTGATAAAATTTCAAATAATATAATGAGTATAAAGAATGTATATCATGTCACATGTGCCATTACTCACATGATTGGCTTGTAGGGCACCTATGACAAGCACAATCACCTTCGTGTCTGAACCCCATTAGACACTTGTGATGCTCAAAGACAATATGATACAATGGTTTTGTTAGTGGATCTACGATATTATTTTCGGATGAAACTCTTTCCATTGCTATATCTCCTCGGGCCACGATCTCTCTAATAAATATGAACCTTCTCATAACACTTCCGATAAGACCTAGGTTCCCTCATTTGAGTAATCACCCCATATTTATTGTAATATAAGGGAATCAAAACCTCACTACCTGGTATGACTCCCAGATCTGTGATAAATTTCTTTATCCAGACTCTCTCATTTACTGCCTCTGTTGTAGCAATGAACTCCGCTTTTGTGGTCGAGCCATCAGTAGTATCTTACTTGGAACTCTTCCAGCATATTACTCCTCCATTCAAGGTGAACACATACCCCGAATTAGACTTGTTATCATTGGCATCAGATTGGAAACTCGAGTTTGTGGAGCCTTCAACCCTGAGGCTATTACCTCAATACACTAGTAAAAGATCCTTAGTGCTTCTCAAGTACTTAAAGATACACTTTACTGCTTTCTAGTGCTCGAAGCCTAGATACGCCTGATAGTTACTCATGATACTCAAAGGATTTGCTATATCAGGCCTAGTACATAGCATATCATATATGATAGACCATATCGCTGAGGCATAGGGTATCATATCCATGTTTACCCTTTCTTCAGGAGTCTTTGAGGATATACTCCTAGAAAGTGATATCCCATGTCTCATCGGTATGAGACATCTCTTTAAATTTTTCATGCCAAATCTTTTAACAATGGTGTCTATATACCTAGACTAGGATAAGCCAAGCATCCTCTTGGATCTATCTCTATAGATCTGAATCCCCAAGATATAAGATGCTTCTCCTGAGTCCTTCATGAAGAAGTATTTAGATAATCAAGCTTTTACTATGGATAGCATTCCTACATTATTCCCAATGATCAGGATGATATCCATATATCACACCAAGAAGGTGATAACGCTCCCACTTACCTTCTTGTATACCAAAGGCTCATCTTCGTTTTTAACGAAGTCATAATATCTAATGTCTCATCAAATCTTATGCTCCAACTTCAGGAAGCTTGCTTCAGTCCATAAATGGACTTAAGCAATATATACACCATATTTGGACTATCTTTGGACATGAATCCCTCATATTGTATCATATATACCTCCTCCTCGAGGTTGCCATTGAGGAATATAGTTTTCACATCCATCTACCAGATTTTATAATCATAGTGTGCTACAATAGCCAACAGAATTCGGATGGATTTTAGCGTGGCTACAAGTGAGAAAGTTTCGTCATACTCAACACTTTGCCTTTGACGATACCCTTTAGCCACTATAATTTCTTTATAGGTCTCTACCTTTCTATCTACTCCGATCTTCTTCTTGAAGATCCACTTACAACCAATGAGTATAATACCATGGGGTGTATCAACTAGGTTCTAAACCTTGTTGGAGTACATGAAATCAATCTTAGAATTCATAGCTTCTTGCCACTTCCCGGAGTCTATACTTGTAATAGCCTCCTTGTAGGTCCGATGATCAATATCCTCAACATCATCTCTTCTAATATGTATCACATATCTCTTAGGAGGATGAGATACTTTGCTGGACCTATGTAAAGTTAGAATTTGGGTGTTAGGTACCTGAACATACTCTGATTATGGAATGATGCTTGAGCTAGGTTCTCCAACCTCACTCAACTCTATCACACTCTCATTGTCTCCACCAAGAATGTGTTCCTTTTGAAGAAACACTGCTCTCTTGACTACAAAGACCTTTTGGTTCTCGGGGTGATAGAAATAATACCCACAAGTTTCCTTGGGGTATTCCACGAACTTGCACCATTCTGTCTTGGTTCTTCTCTTTAAACATAGACCCTAAATAATCCTAGTTATAGGTTACTCGAGAGACACATTGAGATAATCAGACATACTAGTATGCTATATACCTATCCATATAATGGAGGTAACTAGTCGTATAACTGCTCGTGTGGGGACACTAGGGCTATAGTGCATATGCTCATTGGAGAATGAGTTCACTGATTGATCCGGTCACGGAATATTGAATGGTTGATTATGCCTTATTGTCAAACAAAGATTTCATCATCCTAGTGGTGTATCTAGTCCTTAGACTTGAGACACCAAGGATGTTCTATATGAGTACTCTACTTTATGATACTTGAGTTATAAGCTTGGAAGTTTCAGATCTAGCATAGTCGGTCAACAAGAGTGATAGCTAACCTTACGAGGACTATTAAGTGTTAATAGAGAATCATCTACTCTTAGTGTTATGAGAGGAATATCTCATATGTTCTTGCTCAAACAAATCCTTAGCTAGGGTCATTCAGATTGAGAGAGAAAGAGTTCTTCGGAAGAATCCAATTAAAGCGAGACTCGAGTAGAAACTGTATGAGCCTGACAGTACCATGTCTGATATATGGTTTTTGGGGTATCAGACGGATGAGGGAATATAGATATATAGTAACTAAGGACAAACATATCCAATGGATTGGATTCTCCTATATCGTCTAAGAACTACGATGTATTGGCTTAGTACGTCCGTAGTTGATGAGTCGAGTGAATTATTATAGAAATAATAATTCACCGAGTCAGAAGGAGTTCTGATAGGTATGACTCATGGCCAGCTTCATATTAGGCCTAGAGAGTCACACACATATAGTAGACATTGCGACGAGTAAAGGTTCAGATTTAAGATATCTATCGGAGCCCTATTTTATTGGATATTCAATAAGTCCTTGAATTATTAGATCCTATAGATGAGATCCAATAAGTACCAATAAGAGATTATTTGATAAAGATCCACTAATTTAAGAGGCCTGGGTAGTTGGATGAAGATTCAATACCCAATAGGGCAGGATCCATTAAGGTTAAGTAGATAAGGGACCTCTATAAATATAAGGAAACCAAAGACCCATAAGCCAAAGGTTTCTTGGTTAACATCTCCTATTCTCCTCTCCCATTCTCCTCCTCAGATAGTAGGTGTAGAGTTTTGGGCAGCGATTAGAGGAGCGTCGTCGCAGCCCTATTGTATAAATCACTACTAGAGAGGAGGGTGCTTGACCTTCTTCATCCTCTCCCACAGATCTGCAGGGATTCAGGGATATATAATCTCCTTAGGTAAAATACAACTATCTCACACTTGGATTTATGTTTCATGGGTTTTTTTGCACCAATCTTCATATGACGACGAACACCTTTTTGGAAAATCTATGATTTTTATTTTTTGTTCGTTTGTTGCGCATGTGATGTCGCCCTAGATTTCCCTACAATAATTTGGAATGACATAGGAATGCTCTCCACAGTAAAGGCATGGCTATTTAGATACTTCTCTATGAAGGACTTAGGGGAAGCATCTTACATATTAGGGATTCAGATCTATAGAGATAGATCCAAGAAGATACTTGACTTGTTCTAGTCCAAGTACATAGACATTATTGTCAAAATTTCAAGAGATGTCTCATACCGATGAGACAAGAGATATCACTTTTTAGGAGTATATCCCCAAAAATATTTGAATAAAGGTGATAGAACCCTTATGGATTCTAAGCTTGGAGTTGATCTCTTTAAGGGATCAACCTCCTTAGAACGCTATAGGGGTTCCTTTCTCCATGTTGCTACTCAAAGGCTACTAAAAATATTCATTTATTGCTTGTCAAAAGAGGATGAATATATGACTATTAATAGGGCTTCTAAACCCCAACTCCTAGTAGGACTCCTACTCAAGACTCTTGCTTCTAACCAACTCCTAATAAGACTCTTACCTCTAATAAGCAACCTCCCAACTAACCCTAACCCTAGCCGGTCTCTTCACCTCTTTAATAGGGGTCGACTAGGTAGGTTTTATATGGATGTCCATTTCAATGAAACTCAATTAGGACTCTCCTGGCTAGAGTCCTAACAAACCCGCCTTCTTCAAATCAGCCATGTCCTTGAGGTTGACGATCCATGAATTTTGGAAATTTGATCTTCGAGTCATCATAGCTCTCCCAAGTGGCATCTTCTGCTAGTAGGTTCACTCACTATATTAGCACTTCAATAATGAGTCATCGTTGTCGAGTCACGATTTGTCGATCAGATACTCGGTTGGGTCTGGAGTTCTCCTTGAGTAGTCATATTTGGTAGATGGCTTTGGGCTGTCTCGTTTTGTCTTAGCTTGAGCTTTAAATACAACACATGGAAGACTGGATGGATTCAGGAGCTGGCGGGTAAGTCCAATCTGTATGCTACCACTCCGATACGCTCCAAAATTTGGTACGGTCTATAGAACCGAGGTGAATGCTTCATAAATGCTCTGGTCTAGATTGATGTTTGCTTGTATGGCTGGAGTCGTAGAAAGACTCAATCTCCAACTGAAAATTCTCTTTCGCCTTTGTGTTGATCATATTGTTGTTTCATCCTTGCTTCAGTCTTTCCTTATGATGAGGAAGCCCTTCAATAAAGTCCATTGATATATCAGTCCATATAGAGTCAGGGATGGGTAAGGGTTGCAGCTTTACAGGACTTGCCGTTGTCTCGCCTTTATGCCGTTAACATATATCACATTGTGCCACAAATTTAGCAATAATATTTTTCATCCCTACCCAATAAAAATTTTGATTAATTCTCTTATAGGTTCTAAGGAACTCGGAGTGCCTGGCCGTAGGTGTGGAATGCATCTCTTGAAGAATGGTCTTTTTGCAGATAGAATTTGGCACAAGCATAATGCGTCCCTTATAGAGCAATTCTTTTGAGTCCCAATTGTAATAAGCCAAGGAGCTTGGTGCTTCCTCCAATTTGTTTATGATCTTACTAGTCTCTGGATCTTCCTACCATTCCCTCTTAATATCCTTAAGGAAGTTGCTGGTCAGAAGTGAAACAACCAAAAATTCAGCTTGCTCGGGTAGTCGCGAAAGCGTATCTGCAACAACATTCTCTTTCCCCTTTTTATAAGTTATTTCATAATCATATCCAAGAAACTTTGTTACCTATTTTTGATACCTGGGGGAAGATATCTTCTGCTCCAAGAAATATTTTAGGCTCTTATGGTCGGTCTTGATTTGAAAGTATCACCCGATCAAGTACGGTCTCCATTTGGTCACCGCATGCACAATCGCGAACATCTCCTTGTCGTAAATAGTCATCTTGAGATGGGAAGGAGATATTGCCTTACAGGTATAAGCGAAGGACCAACCATCTTGCATTAGTATAGCACCAATTCTGACTCCGGAGGCATCATCTTCAATATCAAAAGTCTTGCCGAAGTCGAGTAGTGCTAGTATGGGCGTTGCCGTCATTGAGACTTTAAGTTCGTCGAAGGTGGTGGTGGCTTTGTCCGACCATTGGAAAGCATTTTTTTTTAGCAAGTAAGAGGTGCACTGATCTTTCTATAGTTTTTCACGAACTTGTGGTAGTATCCTCTTAAACCAAGAAAGCCGCGTAGCGATTTTATATTCCTCATGGTCAGCCAATTCTACATTGCTTCAATTTTGGAGGGGTCCACCACCACGCCTTCTTCTAATATGATATGCCTAAGATATTTCACATTCTGTCAAAGAAAGCTGCACTTTGATTTTTTTGACAAAAATGACATGTTCTCACAAAATCGTCAAAACAAGTTGTAAGTGCTGAAAATAACTTTCAAGAGAAGGGCTATAAATAAGGATATCATCGAAGAAAATCAGTACAAACTTACGAAGATAATTCCAAAAAATATTATTCATAAGGCTTTGGAAGATGGAGGGAGCATTGGTGAGACCAAAGGGCATTACCAAAAATTCGTAGTGGATGTTATGTGTTCGAAAGGCGGTTTTCGGTATGTCTTCTTCGCACACTCATATTTGATGATACCCGGATCGAAGGTCCAGCTTTGTGAAGACTCGTGCTTCCTTTAATTCATCAGGTAATTCATCTACTACTAGAATAGGGTATTTGTCCTTGATGGTTATACCATTGAGAGCTCGGTAATCAATGCACATTCGCCATGTTCTGTCCTTCTTTCATACGAGGAGCACCGGTGAAGAGTAGGGGCTGCAACTTGGCCGAATAACTCATGTTTCGAGTATCTCTTTTACAATCCTTTCTATTTCATCCTTCTAGAGATGGATACTAATATGTCCGAGTATTTGCTGGAGGTTTGCCCGAAAGAATCGGTATACAATGATCATGCCGACGGGTAGGAGGAAGGTTACGCAGTTCGTCAAATATATCTAAAAATTCAGAAAGCAAAAGAAGTAGATTTGGATCTTCAAATTCTATTGGCTCTCCCTTAGTTTGCTGCTCAAGTTATACCAAAAAGCCACTGCATACTTTGTGCAAAACCTTCTCCATTCGTTGTGTGCAAATCGTTGTTACGTCGCCCCCACGTTTCCCGTGCAGTATCACATGTTTCCCCTTACTATAAAATTTCATAATTAGTTTCATAAAATTCTAGGAAACATCACCTAATGTTGTCATCCATTCGACGCTGAGAATGGCCTCATAATTATCAAGAGGGAGGAGGAAGAAATCTACAATTATCTCCTGATCCTATAGTAACAGTTTCACCCGCGGGCACCTATGTTCACACTTCAAAATTCATCCGTCGACGACCTTAACATCAAACCTGCTATAATTCTCAATAGGTAAGGCCATCGGGACAGTAACCTTGCTATTCATAAAATTATTAGTGCTCCCGATGTCAATAAGAACGGTGATAGGTTGTTGCTTCAAAAGTCCTCCCACTTTCATCATTTGCGGGTTCGCGTAACCGGCAAGGGCATGCATCGTAATATTGATCAGCTACTATTCTTCATCTGCGACCTCTTCTTCATGCTCCTGGACCTCCTCCTCCAAGTCTTCAAGAGGTTTAATCAGTAGGAGGTGGCCCCTTTTGCAACGATGGTCGTGGTTCCATGGCTCGTCGCAATGCCAACAAAGACTCTTTGTTGATCGGTCATGTAGTTCTTCTCTTGTCAATTTTATTAGCAGCAAAGGATGGCTAAGAGCAGAAGAAGATTTATATACCACAAGAGTAGGAGAGGTTCTCATTCTCCAAGCATCTTGGTTGAGCCATTCTTCTTGTATTCGGGCGAAAGAAATCGCAGCTGTCTGTTAGGACTCTAGCTAGGAGAGTCCTAATTGAGAGGGACATTCATGTAAAACCTACCTAAGCCAACCCCTATTAAAGAGGTGAAGTGGTCGGCTAGGGTTAGGAGGTTATTTCTTAGAGAAGAATAAGGAGTTGTAAAGGAATAGGAGTCTTGAGTAGGAGTCCTATTACGAGTTGGTTAGAAGTAGGAGTCTTGAGTAGGAGTCCTATTAAGAGTTGGTTAGAAGTAGGAGTCTTAAGTAAGAGTCCTATTAGGAGTTAGGGTTTAGAAGTCCTATAAATAGTCATGTATTCCACCTCTTTTTATAAGCAATAGATGAATCTTTTCTGCAGCCTTTGAGCAGCAACTTGGAGGGAGGAACCCCTATAGAGTTCCAAGGAGGCCGATCCCCTAAAGAGATCAACCCCAAGTTTAGAATCTGTAAGGGTTCTAACACCTAGTATTAGAGCAGCGTTCTTGGCATCTCGCTGCCCTTCCACAGCCATCCATCAACCCTCCACAGCCACTCAAAGCAATTCCCACAATTGCTTAAAAGATCGTCGCCAAATTCCGCCATCATCTCCACCACCACGGATCATCCTTTGATCTCCCCGTGAATTGCAACAGGTTCTGGTTTCCTACCTTACTGCTGCTGCAATCTAGTTATCCTTATTCAAAAATTCTAAAAAAATTGTTCCTATATTGCTGCATAAACTTTTCATCACAAAATTTTCATCTCTACGACAAAAGATACATTGCAGAATTCCAACCGCATAGCACCATCTGTTTGATCTTGCTACTGTGCTTTTTCTATCCAAATTTCTATGAATTTTTTATGACATCTTTGACACTTTCTAATAGTGGATTTCCCTTTAGTTTCATCGAAAAATTCTCAATATAAACTACTGATCTTTTATGTCCAATCTGCTACACTTGAAAATCTATGCTGCAGAAAATTTCAGCCGCATATTGTTGCTTTAACCCATCTATTTGTAATCTTTTTTGAATGAAATTTCTTATATACTTCATAAATTATCTTGGCTTTCATCTAAGATTGATCTATTGAGAAATTCATCTCTAAAAATGATTTTGTGTTGCTGTAAATTTTTGTCGTAAACCGCTGAAATTTTTCGACGACAATTCTGCTATTGCAACTTGCACCAATTTTCTTGCTGTTATACTGCCGAAATTCTCTTTATTAAATTAGACATCCTTGCTGTCATATAAACTGTGATTTTGCTATCAATTCCCTCCTCAATTCTCTCAAGTTTTTGGTACAAATTACATCGAGAAACCATTGTTTCTTCGACGATAATTCTACTCTTACAAGATAGCACATACTTGCTGCAAATTCCACTGATTTCTATCAAACCTTTGCTACCATCTACCACAGATCCAAAACTTTCATCCACAGCCCTAAAACTCCACTAAACCACACCCTCAAACTGCACCCAAAACAGCCACAAAACAAGCCTAAATCGTAGCCTACATCCACCGATCCACCAACCCTTTCGACCATCACTTCTCTCAACCTTTACATGCCTTTAACCTAACAACAAAAGAGAGATCTTAACATTATAGATTTGGAGGCATATACTATGGCATCTAAGGAGGCAATCAATGCTAAATTCGAAGCCTTGGAGGCGCGAATGGAGGATAAGATTCGGATGCTTTTTACCGAACTCAAATTGGGCCGACCACTAAGCCCGAAAAAATCATATCAAGGAGAGAGCTTTGCCCAATCGCACCAGGCCCGAAGAGATGAGTTCCAAGGGAGGAGAGGCTCTATGACTGATCCCAACTATCCATGCATGAGAGTAAATTTTCCTAGATGGGAAGAAGGAGACCCGATTGGTTGGATCTCGCGCGCGGAGCAATATTTTCGGTACCACAAAACCGCGGACGCATCTATGGTGAAAATTACAGCTATACATCTTGAAGGGGATGCCATACAGTGGTTTGACTGGTTTGAACACACTTATGGAGTCCTTTTTTGGCGATAATTCAAAGAAGGACTGTTGATCCGCTTCAGACCAACGGATTACGAGAATATTGACGAACAACTAGCAAAGATCAGATAAACCTCCACCATTCAGGAGTACCAAACCAGGTTTGAAAGGTTATCTAATCAAACTCATGATTGGTCTCAAAAACAGCTATTGAGGACCTTCGTTGAGGGCTTGAAGTTGGAGATCCGAGGAGAAGTTAAAGCATGACAACCATACATGCTTCTGGCAGCCATCTCATTCGCACGACATCAAGAGGAGCAACTGAACCATGAAGCTCGGAGAACTAGGGTCGCTCCTCAACTAGCAATATTAAAGCCCTCAACCCCCCCTACTATCGACCGAGTCCCTACACCAAAGAGGTTAACAAGAGAAGAGCTTCAGGAGCGATATACAAAGGGGTTAGTTGGCATTGCGACGAGCCGTGGAGCCGTGAGCATCACTGTTGTAAAGGGAGACTTCTTATGATTGAATCAATAGAAGAAGAGATCATTGAATATCCAGAAGAGAGCCTTGAACATGAAGAAGAAGATGTAGAAAAAGAGCCACAACCGACCGAATTTACGGTACATGCACTAGCCGGCTACTCAAACCCGCAAACGATGAAAGTTGGAGGCCTTCTCAAACAACAACCGATCACTGTTCTCATCGACATAGGCAATACTAATAACTTTCTAAACAGTATGGTTGCTATCCAGATGGCTTTATCTATCGAGAATTGCAGCAGGTTTGACGTTAAGGCCACCGATGGTTGGATTTTGAAGTATGATCGTAGGCGCCCGTAAGTGAAACTGTTGCTGATCATGAGGCCTTACCAAGAGATAATTGCATATTTCTTCCTTCTCCCTCTTGATGATCATGAGGCCATGCTCAGAATTAAATGGTTGATGACATTAGGTGATATTTCTTAGAATTTTATGCAACTAATTATGAAATTTTACAGTAAGGAGAAACAGGTGATACTGAACGGGAAACGTGGGAGTGACGTAACAATGATTTGCACACAACAAATGCAGAAGGTTTTGCATAAAGCATGCAGTGGCTTTTTGGTACAACTTGAGCAGCAAACTAAGGGAGAGCCAACAAAATTTGAAGATCCAAATCTACTTCCTTTGCTTGCTGAATTTTCAGATATATTTGATGAACCGCGCAACCTACCTCTTACCTGTCGGCATGATCATTGTATAACGATTCTTCTAGGAAAATCTCCAGCAAATGCTCAGCCATATCAGTATCCACATCTCCAGAAGGATGAAATAGAAAGGATCGTAAAAGAGATGCTCAAAACAGGAGTTATTCGGCCATGTTGCAGCCCCTACTCTTCACCGGTGCTCCTCATACGAAAGAAGGATGGAATATGGCGATTATGTGTTGATTACCGAACTCTCAATGGCATAACCATCAAGGATAAATACCCTATTCTAGTAGTAGATGAGTTTCTAGATGAAAGGTAGCACAAATCTTCACAAAGCTGGACCTTCGATCCGGGTATCATCAAATACGAGTATACGAAGAAGACATACCGAAAACCACCTTTTGAATACGCAACAACCACTATGAATTTTTGCTTTCTTTAAACGAAGGTGGAATATCTTGGGCATATCATATCAGAGGAAGATGTGGCAGTAGACCCCTTCAAAATTGGAGCAATGCATAACTAGCTGACCCCGAGGAACATAAAATTGTTACATGGCTTTCTGGGTTGAATAAGCTACTACTGTAAGTTCGTGAAAATCTATGGAGAGATCAGTGCACCACTTACTTCCTTATTGAAAAAAGATGTCTTCCAATGGTCAGACAGAGCCTCTGCTGCCTTCGATAAACTTAAGGCAGCCATGACGACGACGCCAGTGCTAATACTACCAGATTTCAACCGACCCTTCATTATTGAGGCCGATGCATCTGGAGTCGGAATTGGAGCCATTCTCATGCAAAATGGTCGACCACTCACATACACTAGCAAGGCATTATCTCCCTCCCATCAAAATAAGTCAACATATGATAAGGAGATGCTCGCCATTGTGCGCGCAGCAATGAGGTGGAGACCCTACTTGATTGGCCGATGATTTTAAATTAAAACCGACCATAAAAGCCACAAGTACTTTTTAGAGCAAAAGATATCATCCCCTGAGTAGCAAAAATATGTAATAAAACTTCTTGGATTTGATTATGAAATAACTTACAAAAAGGGGAAAGAGAATGTTCTTGCAGATGCGCTTTCGCAACTACCCGAGCAAGTTGAAGTTTCAACTGTTTCACTTCCGACCAGCGACTTTCTTAAGGATATTAAAATGGAATGGCAGGAAGATTCAGAGACTAGTAAGATTATAAAAAAATTGGAGGAAGCACCAAGCCCCATGGCTCATTATAATTGAGACTCAAAAGAATTACACTATAAGTGACGCATTGTGCTTATGATAAATTCTACTTGCATCTTCACGAGCAGATTTTGGACAAAGTTATTCCATATGTAGGGTACTAAATTGAAAACGAGTATGACATATCACCCATAAACCGACGGCCAGACGGAAGTTTTAAATAGGTGCTTGGAGACAGCCTAAAGCCACCCACCAAATATGACTACCCAAAGAGAACTTCAGACTCAGTCAAGTGCCATTATTGATCGACGGATCATGACTCGACGATGATGATCCACTATTGAATTGCTAATACAGTGGGCAAACCTACTAACAGAAGATGCCACTTGGGAGAACTATGATGACTTGAAGATCAAATTCTCAAAATTTATGAATCGTCAGCCTCGAGGACAAGGCTGATTTGAAGAGGGCGGGTTTGTTAGGACTCTAGCTAGGAGAGTCCTAATTGAGAGGGACATTCATGTAAAACCTACCTAAGCCAACCGCTATTAAAGAGGTGAAGTGGTCGGCTAGGGTTAGGAGGTTATTTCTTAGAGAAGAATAAAGAGTTGTAAAGGAATAGGAGTCTTGAGTAGGAGTCCTATTAGGAGTTGGTTAGAAGTAGGAGTCTTGAGTAGGAGTCCTACTAGGAGTTGGTTAGAAGTAGGAGTCTTAAGTAAGAGTCCTATTAGGAGTTAGGGTTTAAAAGCCCTATAAATAGTCATGTATTCCACCTCTTTTCATAAGCAATAGATGAATCTTTTCTACAGCCTTTGAGTAGCAACTTGGAGGGAGGAACCCCTATAGAGTTCCAAGGAGATCGATCCCCTAAAGAGATCAACCCCAAGTTTAGAATCTGCAAGGGTTCTAACACTATCATGGTATGGGGCTGCTGCGCCTTAACTGTCCCTTTTATCTCTGGCTTGAGTCCTTCAATGAATGTTCCTAACAATTGACGGTCAGTCCAATCATAAGAAAGGTAGGATAGCTTCTTAAACCTAGTTTGGTACTCTTGAATCATAGAGGTTTGTCGAATCTTTGCAAGTTGGCCATCGATATTTTCATACTCCGTAGGTCCGATTCAACAATGCGTTCTTAAATTGATTCCACATTGGAGCCCCATGATTGTATTCTAGTCAATTGTACCATTGAATAGCATCTCCTTCAAGGTGGATGACAACAATTTCCACCATAGCATCATCTGACGTTCGGTAGTGGCGAAAGTAACGTTCGGCGCACGAAATCCACCCCGCCGGGTCTCCTTCTTCCCATCATGGGAAGTCCACCCTTATGCATGGCTGAAGTATGTTCGAGGGCTGTCCCTCCTTCTCTGGAGGTATCTCTGAACTCTCTCCTTGCTGAAATTTGGTTGGGCTCGGTGGTTGTCCAATTCTGAATTTTGCAAACAAAGCGCGTAATTTGTCCTCCAAGCACGATTCAATCTGAGATTCCCATACTTCAAATTTGACTTCAATTGGATCTTGAGAAGCCATAGCATATGCCTATAGATCAGAGATATCCTTGTCTTTTTTTTTGTTGACAGGTTAATAGCATTGGGTGGTGGAAGGTTCAGAAAATTAAGGATCACAGAAAGGTACTACAGCAGATTTTTACGTCTAAAGTTTAGCAGTTTGGACGTAAAAGGTTAATGATTTATATTGAGATTTTTTTTATAAAACTAAAGGGAAATACGTTGTTAGGAAGTGTCAAAGTTGTCATAAAAATTTTGTAAAGATTTGGACAGAAAACACATAGTAGCAAGATCAAACAAACTGCGCTACGCGATTGGAATTTTGTAGTGCATCTAGCAGTTTGGACGTAAAAGATTAGTGGTTTATATTAGAAATTTTTTGATGAAACTAAAGGAAAATCTGCTATTAGGAAGTGTCAAAGCTATCATAAAATTTTCATAGAGATTTAGATAGAAAAAACACAATAGAAAGATCAAACAAACTATGCTATGCAGTTGGAATTCTGTAGTGCATTTAGTAGTTTGGACGTAAAAGATCAGTGATTTATATTGAAAATTTTTTGATGAAACCAAAGGAAAATCCACCATTACAATTCACAGAGAGATCAAAGGATGATCTGCGATGGTGGAGATGACGATGGAATTCGGCGACGATCTTTTAAGCAATTGTGGGAATTGCTTTGGGCGACTGTGGAGGGTTGACAGATGACTGGATTTTTGAATAAGGATAAATATATTGCTGTAGCAGTAAGGCAGGAAACCATAACCTATTGTAATTCATGGGGAGATCAAAGGATGATCCGCGGTGGTGGAGATGATGGCAAAATTCGACGATGATCTTTTAAGCAATTGTGGGAATTACTTTGGATGATTGTGGAGGGATGATGGATGGCTTGTTAGGAAATCTTGGGGCGACATCACATGCGCAGCGGAAGAATAAGAAAATAAAATCCCCAATTTCCCAAAAAGATGTTCGTCGTCGTGCGAAGATTGGTGCGCAAAAATCTGCGAAACAAACTGCATATAGAATAGATTGTGTTACCTAGGGAGATCGTATATCCCTGTTTCCTTGTAGATCTCTAGGAAAGGGTGAAGGAGGTCAAGCGTCCTCCTCTCTAGCGGTGATCCACACAGTAGGGCTGCGACGACGCTCCTCAAAACTCTAGGCCTGCTCTAAGGTGGAGAGGGGGAGGAGAATAGGAGAGGCAAGCAAAGGCTCTAGCCTATGAGACTCTAAATCCCTCCTATTTATAGAGGTCGCCTATCAAAACCTAATGGATCCTCCCATAGTAGGTATTCGATCTGCATCCAATTACCCAAGCCTTTTAAATTAGTGGATCTCTATCCAATAATCTCTCAAGGGCTCTTATTGGATCTCATCCATGGGATCCAATAATTCAGGGGCTTATTGGATATCCAATAAGACAAGGGCTCTAGCGAATATCTCATATCCGAACCTCTACTCATCATAATGCCTACCATATGTGTGTAACCCTCTAGGCCCAATATCGAGCTGGCCGTGAGTCATACCTGTCAAAACTCCTTCTAACTTATGAATTATTATCTCCGTAATAATTTACTCGACTCATCGACTATGGATGTACTAGGCCACTACGCCGTAGTCCCCAGATGATACAAAGGAATCCAATCCATTAGACCTGTCTGTCCTTAGTTACCGTGTACCTATAGTCTCTCATCCATCTAATATCCCAGAGACCGTATATAGAGCATGGTGCTATCAGACCCATACGGTTTCTACTTAAGTCTTGCTCTAATCGGATTCTTATGGAGAACTCTTTCTCTCTCAACCCGAATGACGCTGGCCAGGGATTTGTCTGAGCAAGAACACATGGGATATTCCTCTCATGACGCCGAGAGTGGATGATCCTCTATCGACACACAATAGCCCTCGTAAGGTTGACTGCCATGCCCAATGACCAACTGTACTAGATCTGGGACATCCAAACCTATAAGTCTGGTATCAAAGAGTGGAGCACTCATACAGGATATCCTTGGTGTCTCAAGTCTAAGGACCAAATACACCACTAGGACTATGGAATCGTTGTTTGACAATAAGGCATCATCAACCATCCAACATTCTAAAAGCGGATCAATCAGTGAACTCATTCTCTAATGAGCACCTGTACTATATCCCTAGTGTCCCCACATGAGCAGCTATGAGACCAGCTACATCCATCATATGGACGGGTATATAGCACACCAATCTGTCCGGTTATCATGATATCCCTCTCGAGTAACCTATGACCGGGATTATTTAGGATATGTGTCTAAAGGTGAATCGGTCTCATTATTATGATCTTATCACGATCCGATTCCCATTGCATGGATCCAAGGACATCATAATATATACATGCATATATGTAATAATCAATATAAAGTGATAAATGTCAAAATATAATAAGCAAAAATATTCCGTGTCAAGTCACACGTGCCATCACTCACGTGATTGGCTTGCTGGGCACCTATGACTAGCAATCTCCCACTTGACCTAAAGCTAATCACCTATGTGTCTGTTCCCCATCAAACCCATATGACGCTCAAAGACAATCTGAGACAACGGCTTTGTAAGTGGATCTGCAATGTTATCTTCGGATGGAACTCTTTCCACTGCTACATCTCCTCGGGTTACGATCTCTCTGATAAGGTAAAACCTCCTCGAAACATGCTTAGATTTTTTATGAGACCTGGGTTCCTTCGCTTGAGCAATCGCCCCATTGTTATCGCAATATAAGGAAATTGGCTCCTCGTTATCCGGCATGACTCCCAAATCTGTAATGAACTTCTTCACCCAGACTCCCTCCTTTACTACATCTGATGCAGCAATGTACTCCGCCTGTGTGGTCGAGTCAGCAGTAGTATCTTCCTTGGAACTCTTCTAGCACACTCCTCCATTCAAGGTGTATATATACCCCGAATTCGACTTGCTATCATCAACATCAGACTGAAAACTCACGTTTGTGTAGCCTTCAACCTTGAGGCTACTACCTCCATATACTAGTAAAAGATCCTTAGTCCTTCTCAAGTACTTAAGGATATATTTTACTGCTTTTTAGTGCTCCAAGCTTGGATCCGCCTGATACCTGTTTGTGACACTCAGAGCATGTGCTATATCAGGCCTAGTACATAGTATGACATGCATAATAGACCCTATCGCTGAGGCATAAGGTATCATATCTATGATCGCCCTTTTTTCTGGAGTCTTTGGGGGCATACTCCTAGAAAGAGATATCCCATGTCTCATCGGTATGAGACCTCTCTTGGAATTTTTCATGCCAAACCTTTTGACAATGGTTTCTATGTACCTAGACTGGGACAAGCCAAGCATCCTCTTGGATCAGTCTCTATAGATTTGAATCCCCAAGATATAGAATGCTTCCCCTAACTCCTTCATGGAGAAGTGTCTAGATAACCAAGCCTTTACTGTGGATAGCATTCCTATGTCATTCCCAATAATCAGGATGTCATCCACATATAACACCAAAAAGGTGATAGCGCTCCCACTTACCTTCCTGTATACACAAGGCTCATCTTCGTTTTTAACAAAGTCATAAGATCTGATTGCCTCATCAAATCTTATGTTCCAAATTCTGGAAGCTTGCTTTAGTCCATAAATAGATCTAAGCAACATGCACACCTTATTTGGGAAGTTCTTAGACACGAATCCCTCATGTTGTATCATATACACCTCCTCGAGGTTCCCATTGAGGAATGTAGTTTTCACATCCATCTGTCAGATCTCATAATCATAGTGTGCTGCAATAACCAATAGAATACGAATGGATTTTAGTATTGCTACGGGTGAGAATGTTTCGTCATAGTCAACACCTTACCTTTGATGATACCCCTTAGCCACTAGCCTTGTTTTATAGGTCTCTATCTTTCCATCTACTACGATCTTTTTCTTAAAGATCCACTTGCAACTGATGGGTACAATACCTTCGGGCACATTAACTAGGTTCCAAACCTTGTTGGAGTACATAGAATTCAACTCAGAATTCATGGCTTCTTGCCACTTCCTAGAGTCTATACTCATAATAGCCTCCTCATAGGTTTGAGAATCAATATCCTCAATATCTTCTCCTCTAATATGTCCCACATATCTCTTAGGAGGATGGGATATTCTGTCGGACCTACGTAAAGTTAAGACTTGTGTGTTAGGTACTTGAATAGACTCAGGTTGTAGAGTGGTGCTTGAGCTAGGTTCTCCAACCTCGCTCAACTCTATCATGCTCCCACTGTCTCCGCCAAGAATGTGTTCCTTATCAAGGAACACTGCTCTCTTAGCTACAAAGACCTTTTGGTCCTCGAGATGATAGAAATAATACCCATAAGTTTCCTTGGGGTATCCCACGAACTTGCACCGCTCTGTCCTCGATTCCAACTTATCGGGGTTGTGTCTTTTAAATTGGGCAGGGTGTCACGCCCCCCCCCCCCCCCCCCCCACAAAAATTTAATTTTCATTTAGGAGGAGGTGTGAACCTAACTCAAGATTGATAAAATTATAATTCAACAAACAATCCAGGATCCAATCATACATTTGAGGTCATTAAGAAAAATATTCAAGTCATTCACCTCTACAATCCACAATTCACAAAACCTGTGCAGTTTATAATCATACATCATGTCACTAGATGATTCTTTAAAATCCAAAAGTAACTTAACTAAACCATAACTATATCATAAATCCATAATTGTGAGAATCTATATATTTACAAAACCAACATGTACCACATGTTTATAACATTCATTACATAAATTTAACTTAACATTCCCAAAATCATAACATAAGAGGTACTCTTCAAATATTTACAGGATACATCAATCTAGATTTGTCATTGATATACACAAAAAGAACTTATACAACATCAACATATCAAGTACGAAAGATTTGCCCCAAAATCTTCTAGCTTCCCACTGTCTCAACCCAAACTACATATTTTAGCGAGCGATAAGCTATCCTAAAAAATTTATATATCAACAGGGTGAGCATATAAAGCTCAGCAAGCGACTAATATATCCATAGCAAAGAGGACAGTTTTATTTTTCAAACAAATAAGGTATCAAAAATACAAAGCAGAGATACAAGATGAAACAGAAGCATGCGTTGTTTGAATGCAGAATTACGATGTTATTTCGTTCGAAGCATATTTTGTTCATATAATCGAGGAAGGGTAATTGGAGCATATCATTTACATAAGGAGCATATCCATGGCATTTGATAATTTCAAGGTATAACAAAGACTTATAACATTTCGGAAACATATCAATGGTATATGAAGCATTTTGAAGTATATCAATGGCATAGGAAATATTTTGGAACATATCAATACAAAATACGAAACAGAAGCTCAGACGTCGTACCCTAGCATAGTGCATGTGAGGTTTAACTCAGTGGTGGCTCCACGCCGTGATGAGTTCTTGACTCCATCCACAGGTAGTCCTTTCTTACTCGAGCCCTCTCACCCTACCCAAGTGCTAGGTCGGCTCTAAATTGTTGGGAAATCATGGGGGCGACATCACATGCGTAGCGGAAGAACAAGAAAACAAAATCCCCGATTCTCAAAGAGATGTTCGTCGTCGAGCGAAGATTGGTGCGCAAAATCCGCGAAACTTAAAACTGTGTATAGAGTAGGTTGTGTTACCTAGGGAGATCGTATATCCCTATTTCCTTACAGATCCTTAGGAGAGGGTGAAGGAGGTCAAGCGTCCTCCTCTCTAGCGGTGATCCACACAGCAGGGTTGCGACGACGCTCCTCAAAACTCCAGGCCTGCTCTGAGGTGGAGAGGGAGAGGAGAATAGGAAAGGCAAGCAAAGACTCTAGCCGATGAGGCTGTGAATCCCTCCTATTTATAGAGGTCCCCTATCAAACCCTAATGGGTCCTCCCCTAGTGGGTATTGGATCTGCATCCAATAAGACAAGGGCTCCATCGGATATCTCATATCCGAACCTCTACTCATCGCAATGCCTACCATATGTGTGTGACCCTCTAGGCCCAATATCGAGCTGGCCGTGAGTCATACATGTCAGAACTCCTTCTAACTCAGTGAATTATTATCTCTGTAATAATTCAATTGACTCATCGACTACGGACGTACTAGGCCACTACGCCGTAGTCCCCAAACGATATAGGGGAATCCAATCCATTGGACCTATCTATCCTCAGTTACCGTGTACCTATAATCCCTCATCCATCTAATATCCCAGAGACCGTATATCGAGCATGGTGTTGTCAGACCCATACGGTTTCCACTCGAGTATCGCTCTAATCGGATTCTCCCGGAGAACTCTTTCTCTCTTAACCCAAATGACCCTGGCCAGGGATTTGTCTGAGCAAGAACACATGAGATATTCCTCTCATGACGCCGAGAGTGGATGATCCTCTATCGACACTCAATAGCCCTCATAAGGTCGACTACCACTCCCAATGACCAGCTATACTAGATCTGGGACAGCCAAACCTATAAGTCTGATATCAAAGAGTGGAGCACTCATACAGGACATCCTTGGTGTCTCAAGTCTAAGGACCAAATACACCACTAGGACTATGGAATCGTTGTCTGACAATTAGGCATCATCAACCATCCAGCATTCCGTAAGCGGATCAATCAGTGAATTCATTCTCCAATGAGCACCTGTACTGTATCCCTAGTGTCCATACACGAGCAGCTATGAGACCAGCTGCATCCATCATATGGACGGGTATACAACACACCAGTCTATCCAGTTATCACGATGTCCCTCTCGAGTAACCTATGACCAGGATTATTTAGGATATGTGTTTAAAGGTGAATCGATTTCATTATCGTGATCTCATCACGATCTGATTCCCATTGCACAAATCCAAGGACATCACAATATATATATGCACATATGCAATAGTTATAAAGTGATATACGCCAAAATATAATAAGCAAAAAGATTCTGTATCAAGTCACACGTGCCATCACTCACGTGATTGGCTTGCTGGGCACCTATGACTAGCAATCTCCCATTTGACCTAAAGCCAATCATCTATGTGTCTGATCCCTATCAGACCCCTGTGACGCTCAAAGACAAAATGAGACAACGGCTTTGTCAATGGATCTGCAATGTTATCTTCGGATGGAACTCTTTCCATTGCTACATCTCCTTGGGTTACGATCTCTCTGATAAGCTGGAACCTCCTCAGAGCACTTCTGATGAGACTCGGGTTCCCTTATTTGAGTAATCGCCCCGTTGTTGTCGTAATATAAGGAGATCGGCTCCTCACTACCCGGCACGACTCCCAAATCTGTGATGAACTTCTTCACCTAGGCTCCCTCCTTTGTTGCATCTGATGCAGTAATATACTCTGCCTCTGTGGTCGAGTCAGCAGTAGTATCTTGCTTGGAACTCTTCCAGCACACTGCTCCTCCATTTAAGGTGTACACATACCCTGAATTCGAATTGCTATCATCGACATCAGACTGAAAACTTGAGTCAGTGTAGCATTCAACCTTAAGGCTATTACCTCCATATACTAGTAAAAGATCCTTAGTCCTTCTCAAGTACTTAAGGATACACTTTACTTCTTTCCAGTGCTCCAAGCCTAGATCCGCTTGATACCTGCTCGTGACACTCAGAGCATGCGCTATATCAGGCCTAGTACATAGCATGGCATACATGATAGACCCTATTGCTGAGGCATAAGGTATCATATTCATGTTCGCCCTTTCTTCTGGAGTCTTTGGGGACATACTCGTAGAAAGCGATATCCCATGTCTCATCGGTATAAGACCTCTCTTGGAATTTTCCATGCCAAACCTTTTGATAATGGTTTCTATGTACCTGGACTGGGACAAGCCAAGCATCCTCTTGGATCTATCTCTATAGATTCTAATCCCCAAGATATAGGATGCTTCCCCTAAGTCCTTCATGGAGAAGTGTCTAGATAACCAAGCCTTTACTGTGGATAGCATTCCTACGTCGTTCCCAATGATGAGGATGTCATCCACATATAACACCAAAAAGGTGATAGCGCTCCCACTTACCTTCCTGTACACACAAGGCTCATCTTCGTTCTTTACGAATTCATAAGATCTGATTGCCTCATCAATTCTTATGTTCCAACTTCGGGAAGCTTGCTTTAGTCCATAAATGGATCTAAGCAACCTACACACCTTATCTGGGCAGTTCTTGGACACGAATCCCTCAGGTTGCATCATATACACCTCCTCCTCGAGGTTCCCATTGAGGAATGCAGTTTTCACATCCATCTGCAAGATCTCATAATTATAGTGTGCTGCAATAGCCAATAGAATTCTGATGAATTTTAGGATTGCTACGGGTGAGAAGGTTTCGTCGTAGTCAACACCTTACCTTTGACGATACCCCTTAGCCACTAGCCTTGCTTTATAGGTCTCTACCTTTCCATCTACTCCGATCTTTTTCTTAAAGATCCACTTGCAACCGATAGGTACAATACCTTCGGGCGCATCAACTAGGTTCCAAACCTTATTGGAGTACATAGAATCCATCTCAGAATTCATGGCTTCTTGCCACTTCCCGGAGTCTATACTCATAATAGCCTCCTCGTAGGTCTGAGGATCAATATCCTCAACATCCTCTCCTCTAATATGTCCCACATATCTCTTAGGAGGATGGGATACTCTATCAGACCTGCGTAAAGTTGAAACTTGTGTATTAGGTACCTGAACAGACTCGGGCTGTAGAGTGGTGCTTGAGCTTGGTTCTCCAACCTCGCTCAACTCTATCATTCTCCCACTGTCTCCTCCAAGAATGTGTTCCTTCTCAAGGAACACTGCTCTCTTAGCTACAAAGACCTTTTGGTCCTCGAGATGATAGAAATAATACCCACAAGTTTCCTTGGGGTATCCCACAAATTTGCATCGCTCTATCCTTGATTCTAACCTATCGGGGTTGTGTCTTTTAACATGGGCAGGGCAGCCCCAAATCTTAACAATCTTAAGATCAGACTTCTTCCCTTTCCATATCTCATATGGTGTAGACACTACCGACTTAGTTGGAACTCTGTTCAGAAGGTAAGCTGCGGTTTCTAAGGCATATCCCCAGAATGAGATGGGTAGGTCAGCGAAACTCATCATGGACCGTACCATATCTAATAACGTACGATTTCTCTTTTCAGAGATACCATTGAGCTGAGGTGTATAAGGAGGTGTCCATTGGGATAATATCCCATGGTCCTTGAGGAATTGAGTAAACTATGTACTTAAGTACTCACCTCCTCGATCTGATCGAAGAGTTTTGATACTCTTTCCAGTCTGGTTCTCCACCTCATTCTTATACTCTCTGAATTTCTCAAAGGCCTCGGACTTGTACTTCATTAAGTACACATATCCATATCTTGAGAAATCATCAGTAAATGTAATGAAGTAGGAGTAACCTCCAATGGCATGAGTTGACATGGGTCCACATACATCACTATGTATGAGTTCCAACAACTCAGTGGCTCTCTCTCCAGTTCCACTAAATGGAGAGTTGGTCAGTTTTCCACGAATGCAAGGCTCACAAGTTGCATATGACATATAGTCGAATGGATCTAGATATCCATCATTTAACAACTTTTAAATCCTTCTTTTATGGATGTGACCTAGCCTACAATGCCATAGGTATGCACTGTTCACCTCATCTCGTTTCCTCTTAGACACTTACGTTCATGATATGTGGAGTAGTGTCTAGCATAAACAAACCTTTATGCAATATTCCTCTCGCCAATCTCCCCTCAGCTTTGCTAGAATTTACAATAAATTATAGATGTGATAAGCAATACTGGTATCCAATACCAATTGTCTATCACAAATTTCTGACAATTGGAGATTGATCATGAATGTACCTGAAGCTTCTCCAAGCTTCTATTTCGCCCTCTCTGTAAGGTACTCTTTGCAGATCCTCTTCCGATGTCCATCTTTACCATAGTGGAAGCACTGGCCTTTGTCCTTTGCTAGGTTTTTCTTAGCAACCTTTGCTTTACCTGGTCTGCCCTTGCCCTTTCCTTTCTTAAGGGACCTTTCTGCTTTCCTTTTCTTTTTGGTCTCACCAGTGTAGAGAACTGGCTTCTCTTTCTTAATAGTACTCTCTGCCTCCCTCAATATATTGAGGAGCTCTGGGAGAGTCACCTCAAGCTTGTTCATATTAAAATTCATTATGAACTGTGAAAAGGAATCTAGTAGGGACTAAAGCACAATGTCCACACACAAGTTATCCTCTAGGACCATTCCTAGACCTGTGAGTTTCTCTATCCACTCAATCATCTTTAGGACATGGTTCTGAACCGGTGTCCCCTCAGTCATCCTAACGCGGAAGAGGTTCTTGGATATCTCATATCGTTGAGTCCTTCCCTGTTCCTCAAACAATTTACGAACATGTAGGAGAATGGATCTGGCATCCATCTTTTCATGTTGTCTCTGTAACTCAAGAGTCATAGAGCCCAACATATAGCACTGAGCAAGAGTGGAGTCATCAATGTACTTCACGTAGCGAGCGATCTCATCCTTGTTTGCCCCTTATTCGGGCATAGGCATCACTGTATCAAGGACGTACACGATTTTCTCCGCTGTGAGAACAATTCTCAAGTTACGGAGCCAATCCGTTTAATTTGGACCAGTGAGGCGGTTGACATCAAGTATGCCACGTAAGGGATTTGAAAGCGACATTTTCTGAAAATAAAGATGCAAGAGAAATGAATAACATGCAGATTTTGTAAGAAATAAACTATCAAGATATGGACTTCTATCTTAATATGCTCCAACTATTTTACTAACGAGTCACGTGACACCCTCAGCACGTGAAACGGAAGTCTCCGGCAGACTTCTAGTGGGGATCAGGATCCAATCAGCGTCTTAGTGTAACCTCGAGGGACTCGACCAATCACACTAAGCCTAAAAGGTAGGCAACTCTTGCCGATCACAACTCCTTGTGATTCCCATCCTGTTCGGCCTCCGAATCACCATGGTCTTGAGGGACTTGACCAACCATGATGCTCGATTAAGTCAACACCTTCGTTACAAGATGAGTCTGATTTGATGATATACCCTCGAGGGACTCGACCAAGCATACCATGCCCTCAGGTCACCGGTGACATCTCTATGTCGTAAGCAAGATAGCGAATCGCGATATAGGTGAGTCTCGAGGGACTCGACCAACTCAACCTACACCGGGAATCGGTTCCTACTTATAACGATGGAAGGCCACGTGGGTCAATCTAATTGCCTCACGTTTACCGACTTAATATTATCGAGAGAGATGTTTCTATGATTTGGTCTCCTAATATGACATGTCACACATATACATATTTAATATATATCTACAACGCATGCAAATATATATACATATCTAGTATGCGTACAAGCAATCACACTAGATGATCATGGACCACAACCTAATATGATTAGGCCTGAGCCAGTAGGCCTAATCACTCACATCAAGATCTATGTGTGCAACGGTGCATCTCCATGCCCTGTGATCGTCTATCTCGTCCTCGTCGGTTCCGTCGACATCTTGATGCATCTTCATGCATCACGATCCTCCGTCTCGTGGGTCCCGCTATCGCATCCACGCTCCCGCTGTGTCTCCTCATGTGATTACAACTTAATCATAGGCACACAAGCCCGACAATAAACGAGAAATATAATGGAGGCTCGCAGACCTCAATAATAATAATCACAAGTACACACATCACACGGTCCATGATCATCCGTCCACACATCATACATCACATGTATAAATAATCATCATCACGTAGGACTACTAGATAATAATAAAAATAATAATTAAATAAACTTTTTAATTAATTAATATTTTCTGAAATCAGGGACATATTGGGAATTTCTGAATTCATAGGGGTTTTTCGTAATTTGGACAAAAGACAGAAAATGGAATTTCTCAAATTCCGAGCGGTAAAATTGTCTTTTGCCCAAAAAACCCTAATGCCCTACTCCCCTTTGCTGCCGCTGCCGCCACCCTGCTGGCGGCGGCCGGTGCGGCGTGGGCGAGGGCGCTGCCCTCGCCTGCAGGCGGCACGCCCACTGGCGGCGCTGCCGCTGCGGGTGGGCACCCCTGCGGGCGGTTCTGCCAGCGGTGCTGCCCCTGCAGGTTGGCGCCCCTACGGGCGCCGCCGTCTCCACGAGCGGTTCTGCCTGCGGGGCATCGCCCGCAGGCGGTACTATCCCGACGGGCGGCCGCCCCTGCGGGGGGGTTTCGCCCGCGGGAGCAACGGCGCCTCACCCCGCGGGAGAAGCGGCCGCAGGCGCCTCTGCCCGCGGGCTGCCAGTCCCACCGGACGCAAGCCTGCTGCAAGCAGGCCGCCGGTCGGCTGCTGTAGACGCAGCCACTGTGCTGCCCGCCTTCGGCTGCGCTGCACGCACACAGATCGAGGGCAGCAACTGTTGTTGCCCTTCCTTGTTTCTGCGTCAACGATTTTAACATCAAAATTCTTCCTAAACACAACACACGTAGTTCAAAACCAATCATTCGCACGAACAACCTGGCTCTGATACCACTGTTGGGAAATCATGGGGGCGACATCACATGCGCAGCGGAAGAACAAGAAAACAAAATCCCCGATTCCCAAAGAGATGTTCGTCGTCGTGCGAAGATTGGTGCGCAAAATCCACGAAACTTAAAACTGCGTATAGAGTAGGTTGTGTTACCTAGGGAGATCGTATATCCCTATTTCCTTACAGATCCTTAGGAGAGGGTGAAGGAGGTCAAGCGTCCTCCTCTCTAGCGGTGATCCACACAGCAGGGTTGCGACGACGCTCCTCAAAACTCCAGGCCTGCTCTGAGGTGGAGAGGGAGAGGAGAATAGGAAAGGCAAGCAAAGACTCTAGCCTATGAGGCTATGAATCCCTCCTATTTATAGAGGTCCCCTATCAAACCCTAATGGGTCCTCCCCTAGTCGGTATTGGATCTGCATCCAATAAGACAAGGGCTCCATCGGATATCTAATATCCAAACCTCTACTCATTGCAATGCCTACCATATGTGTGTGACCCTCTAGGCCCAATATCGAGCTGGCCGTGAGTCATACCTGTCAGAACTCCTTCTAACTCAGTGAATTATTATCTCTGTAATAATTCACTTGACTCATCGACTACGGACGTACTATGCCACTACGTCGTAGTCCCCAGACGATACAGGGGAATCCAATCCATTGGACCTGTCTGTCCTCAGTTACCGTGTACCTATAATCCCTCATCCATCTAATATCCCAGAGACCGTATATCGAGCATGGTGTTGTCAGACCCATACGGTTTCACTCGAGTCTCGCTCTAATCGGATTCTCCCGGAGAACTCTTTCTCTCTCAACCCGAATGACCTTGGCCAGGGATTTGTCTGAGCAAGAACACATGGGATATTCGTCTCATGACACCGAGAGTGGATGATCCTCTATCGACACTCAATAGCCCTCGTACCACTCCCAATGACTAGCTGTACTAGATCTGGGACAGCCAAACCTATAAGTCTGGTATCAAAGAGTGGAGCACTCATACAGGACATCCTTGGTGTCTCAAGTCTAAGGAATAGATACACCACTAGGACTACGGAATCGTTGTCTGACAATTAGGCAACATCAACCATCCAGCATTCCGTAAGCGGATCAACCAGTGAACTCATTCTCCAATGAGCACCTGTACTGTATCCCTAGTGTCCATACACGAGCAGCTATGAGACCAGCTGCATCCATCATATGGACGGGTATACAGCACACCAGTCTATCCGGTTATCACGATGTCCCTCTCGAGTAACCTATGACCGAGATTATTTAGGATATGTGTTTAAAGGTGAATCGATTTGATTATCGTGATCTCATCACGATCCGATTCCCATTGCACAAATCCAAGGACATCACAATATATATATATGCACATATACAATAGTTATAAAGTGATATACGTCAAAATATAATAAGCAAAAAGATTCTGTATCAAGTCACACGTGCCATCACTCACGTGATTGGCTTGCTGGTCACCTATGACTAGCATAAATTTCATATCAAACAGATAGAAGGTGAAGTGGGATTCTAAACATAATATGGTCCATCCATTTCTGAATGACCACCAAACATAATCTAGAGCATCGCGGGATCTAAGCACATACCCTTTACCATTTCTTGCAAAGGTCAAAATAATCCCACAAACACCAGAGTACGAAAGGGTATTGTGAATAATGAATTGGGACATATCGGAAGCACATGCGGAACAACGAAATGTACATATGCCTTTCGAGTCAATACGATACAAACATAATCTTTCATAAATGTATTCAGATTTGAAAGAAAACAAAAGCAAGAGCATACAAGGATTTCAAGAAATCACATATAGCTCAATTGAAATAAGAAAGTTAGGTGAATTCAATGTCTAAAGAAATGAAACTGGAAGAGGCACATATCGAAAGCAAATGCGGAACAATGGAATGCATGTGCCGAATCATTATGATGCAAACATGAACTTTAGATGATAGCTGCAGATGTACAAATAAATAAAGGACAAAAGTATACATGAATTTAAAGTAATAATGTAAAGCTTAACTAAAGTAAGATTTTTTGTCGAAATCAATTTCCAAAGAGAAGAAACAAGAAAAGCCAAAATCGACCAAAGCTCGATTCTCGCAGAATTTGATAGGAACATTATATGAACTATTTGGATAACCAATTATGCTCCAATTTATACAAAATAGGTGTCATTAGAAAGCTTTATAAATCTAGCTTTAGGAAATTAAGTTTTACAAGAATTAGAATTTACAATAGGGAGTTACAGATAATTTCATAGCGAAAGGTCTGAAAATATTAGCTCTATTTTACTGAATCCATAGGGTTGATGAAAGCAGATGTTTTAGTTAGCAATTGTACTCCAAAAATTTTAAATCAGGTATATACAGAAATCATTTGGAGTCTAGCTTCGAATAAATCATACTTTGTATGAATCTGAGTTCATAGCAGAAAGTTATAAGTAGTTAAGCAACAAGAGGTCAGAAATTTCAGTCCCTGTTTTGCAGAATCTGTAGGGTTAATTTAAACAGAAGTCTTAGTAGGAATTTAAACTCCAAATCATTCAATCTTAGTATCAAAATAAATATTTTTTTGTCTACTTTCAAATGGATTTGGTTTTGTATAAATCATAGTTTATTACAAAATGTTATGACCGAAAAATTGCATAGAGGTCAGATTACCGAAAAATTATAGATTCATGGCTTTGTATCAAAACGAAAGAAGGTCTGGTTCTCAGTTGAAATCTCTCAAATTTTACAGAATAAAAATAGAAATAGAGATTAAGGTTACTGTGGGATAGGGTTAGAATACTTGCCTTCAAATTATTTGAATCCCAAATATGGGAAAATTGATGAAAAACTTCAAGCTCTTCTTCTTCTTCTTCTTCTTTTCTCAAACTCACGTTGGCTGCAACTCTTCAGGTTTGTTTTCTTTAACCTTTCATCTAATTATTTGGATTTTGGCTAATGCAAAAGTTGAAAGGTGCCATGCATGCATGAAAGAGGATAGGTGTCATCTTTAGAGCAAAGATAAGTGGCACCAACCTTAGGTTAGCTAGTGACATATGTCCACTATTTTTTTTTTAAACTTAAATTTGAATCTTTCATAATTATATCAAACTTCTAATATTTACTCTTAGGTCCCTAGCCATAAACTTTTAATATAATATCATTTAATATAAAATAATTATTAAATAATCCTTATTTTTACAAACAAACCTTTTACTAAATTTTTAAAAATGGGGGATGTTACATAGGGTAGCCCCAAATCTTAACAATCTTAAGATCAGGTTTCTTTCCTTTCTATATTTTATATGGTGTAGACACTACCGAATTAGTTGGAACTCTGTTCAGAAGGTAAGTTGTGGTCTCTAGGGCATATCCCTAGAATGAGATAGGTAGGTTAGCGAAACTCATCATGGACCGTACCATGTCTAATAGCGTATGATTTCTCCTTTCAGACACACCATTGAGCTGAGGTGTATAAGGAGGTGTCCATTGGGATAATATCCCATGGTCCTTGAGGAACTGAGTAAACTCTGTATTTAGGTACTCACCTCCTCGATCTGATTGAAGAGTCTTGATACTCTTTCCAATCTGGTTCTCTACTTCATTTTTATACTCTCTGAATTTCTCAAAGGCCTCGGACTTGCACTTCATTAAGTATACATATTCATACCTTGAGAAATCATCAATAAAGGTAATGAAGTAGGAGTAACCACCAATGGTATGAGTTGACATGGGTCCACATACATCACTATGTATGAGTTCCAACAGTTTAGTGGCTCTCTCTCCAATTCCACTAAATGGAGAGTTGGTCTGTTTTTCACGAAGGCAAGGCTCGCAAGTGGCATATGACTCATAGTCGAATGGATCTAGATATCCATCATTTAGCAACTTTTGAATCTTTCCCTCATGGATGTGACCTAGCCTACAATGTCACAGGTATGCACTATTCACCTCATCTCATTTCCTTTTAAACATTTACATTCATGGTATGTGGAGTAGTGTCTAGCATAAATAAACCATTATGCAATATTCCTATCGTGATGATCTTATCATCTAATAATATCGAACAACCATTGTTCTTAAAAACTAATTTATATCCATTGACTATCAAACATGAAATGGAGATAATGTTTTTGATAATAGAAGGAACAAAATAACATGCATCTAATGCAATAAAAGCTCCACCAGACAGATGTAGGGCGACCTCACCAATAACTACTATAACAACTTTTGCTCTATTGCCCATCTTGAGGTCTATCTCGCCTCTCTCTAGTCTCCTAGGCCTTTCTAGAACCTGTAACGAATTGCATATATAATAAGTACTACCGGTATCTAATACCCATGTGTTATCATAAGAGTCTGACAAATGAAGACTAATCATGAATATACTTGAAGCTTCTCTAAACTTTTGTTTCGCCCTCTCTGCAAGGTACTCTTTGCAGTTCCTCTTCCAGTGCCCATCTTTGTCACAGTAGAAGCATTGGCCTTTGTCCTTTGCTGGGCCTTTCTTAGCAACTTTTGCTTTACCTGGTCTGCCCTTGCCCTTTCCCTTCTTAAGGGACTTTTCTGCTTTCTTTTTTTTTCTGATCTCATTAGTGTAGAGAACTAGCTTCTCTTTCTTAATAGTACTCTCTGCCTCCCTCAACATATTGAGGTGCTCTAGGAGAGTCACCTCAAGCTTGTTCATATTAAAATTCATTATGAACTGTGAAAATAAATTTGGTAGGGACTGAACACAATGTCCACACATAAGTTATCCTCTAGGACCATTCTTAGACTTATGAGTTTCTCTATCCACTCAATCATTTTTAGGACATGGTTCTGAACCGGTGTCCCCTTAGTCATCCTAGCACGGAAGAGGCTCTTAGATATCTCATATCGTTGAGTCCTTCCCTGTTCCTCAAATAATTTACGGACATGTAGGAGAATGGATCTGGCATCCATCTTTTCATGTTGTCTCTGTAACTCAGGATTCATAGAGCCCAACATATAGCACTGAGCAAGAGTGGAGTCATCAATATACTTAATATAGCGAGCAATCTCATCATCGCTTGCCCCTTTCTCAAGCGTAGGCATCACTGTATCAAGGACGTATGCGATTTTCTCCGCTGTACGAACAATTCTCAAGTTGCGGAGCCAATCCATATAATTTGGACCAGTGAGGCGGTTGACATCAAGTATGCCACGTAAAGGATTTAAAAGCGATATTTTATGAAAATAAAGATGCAGCAGAAATGAATAACATGTAGATTTTACAAAAAATAAACTATCAAGATATGAACTTCTATCTTAATATGCTTCCACTATTTTACTAGCGAGTCACACGACACCCTTAGCACGTGAAACGGAAGTCTCTGGCAGACTTCTAGTGGGGATCAGGATCCAATCAGCGTCTTAGTATAATCTCGAGGGACTCGACCAATCACACTAAGCCCAAAAGGTAGGTAACTCTTGCCGATCACAACTCCTTGTGATTCCCGTCTTGTTCGGCCTCTGAATCACCATGGTCTCCAGGGACTCGACCAACCATGATGTTCGGTTATGTCAACACCTTCGTTACAAGATGAGTCTGGTTTGATGATATACCCTCGAGGGACTCGACCAAGCATACCATGTCCTCATGTCACCAGTGACATCTCTATGTCGTAAGCAAGATAGCGAGTCACGATATAGGTGAGCCTTGAGGGACTCGACCAACTCAACCTACATCGGGAATCAGTTCCTCCCTATAACGATGGAAGGCCACGTGGGTCAATCTAATTGTCTTACGTTTACCAACTTAATATTATAAAGAGAGAGGTTTGTATGATTTGGTCTCCTAATATGACATGTCACACATATACATATTTAATATATATCTACATCACATGCATATATATATATATATATATATATATATATATATATAGTATGTGTATAAGCAATCACACTAGATGATCATGAACCACAACCTAATGTGATCAAACCCGAGCCAGTAGGCCTGATCACTCACATCAAGATCTATGTGCGCAACAGTGCATCTTCATGCCCTGTGATCGTTCATCTCATCCTCGTTGGTTCCGTCGACATCTCGATGCATCTCAATACATTACAATTGTCCGTCTCGTTGGTCCCACTATCGCATTCACACTCCCGCTAGCGCCTTCTCATATGATTACAACTTAATAATAGGCACGTAGGCCCGACAATAAATGAGAAATATAATGGAGGCTCGCAGACCCCAATAATAATAATCATAAGTACACACATCACACGGTCCATGATCATCCGTCCATACATCATACATCACATGTATAAATTATTATCATGTAGGACTACTAGATAATGATAAAAATAATAATCCACTAAACCTTTTAATTAATTAATATTTTTTGAAATCAGGGACATGTAAGGAATTTCTAAATTTTTAGGGGTATTTTCATAATTTGGATAAAAGACAGAAACTGAAATTTCTCAAATTCACAAGGGCAAAACTATCTTTTTGCCCAAAACCCTAAGCCCCTCTTCCTCTCCCCTACTATTGCCGCCGTCGCCACACTACCAGCGGTACGGGCTGTGCGGCGGAGGGCGGGGCGCTGCCCTCGCCTACGGGCGGCACGCCCGCTGGCGGCGCTGCCCAAGCAGGTGGGCGTCCCCCCACGGGCGGTTCGGCATGCGGGGTAGCGCCCGTAGGCGGTGCTACCCCGTTGGGCGGCCGCTCCTGCGGGGGATTTCGCCCGCGAGAGCAATGGCGGCAGGCGCCGTTGCCCTGCGGCGCCTCACCCCGCGGGAGAAGCGGCCGCAGGTGCCTCTGCCCATGGGTTCAGCACATGCAGGCACCGCCCTTGCATGCGAGCGTAGTGCCCGCGCGTAGGTGGCCGCCTTGCCTGCAGCCCTGCCTGCTGGCGCAGTTGGTGTACCCGCGGGCTGCCAGCCCCGTCGGTTGCAAGCCTGCTACAAGCAGGCCGCCGGTCGGCTACTGTAGACGCAGCCCCTGTGCTACCTGCCTACGACTGCATTGCACGCACGTAGATCGAGGGCAACAACTGTTGCTGCCCTTTCTCGCTTTTGCGTCAATGATTTTGACATCAAAAGCTTCTCCAAAACACAACACATGCAGTTCAAAACCAATATTTTACACGAACAACCTGGCTCTGATACCACTATTGGGAAATCTTGGGGCGACATCACATACGCAGTAGAAGAACAAGAAAATAATATCTCTAATTTCCCAAAAAGATGTTCATCGTCGTGTGAAGATTGGTGTACAAAAATCCACGAAACAAACTGTGTATAGAATAGATTGTGTTACCTAGGGAGATCGTATATCCATGTTTCCGTACAGATCTCTAGGAGAGGGTGAAGAAGGTCAAGCATCCTCTTCTCTAGCGATGATCCACACAGCAGGGCTATGACGACGCTCCTCAAAACTCTAAGCCTAATCTAAGGTAGAGAGGGGGCGGAGAATAGGAGATGCAAGCAAAGGCTCTAGCCTATGAGGCTTTGAATCCCTCCTATTTATAGAGGCCCCCTGTCAAAACCTAATGGACCCTTCCCTAGTGGGTATTGGATCTGCATCCAATTACCTAAGCCTTTTAGATTAGTGGATCTCTATCCAATAATCTCTCATGGGCTCTTATTGGATCTCGTCTATGGGATCCAATAATTCAGGGGCTTATTGGATATCCAATAAGACAGGCTATAGCGGATATCTCATATCCGAACCTCTACTCGTCGCAATGCCTACCATATGTGTGTGACCCTCTAGGCTCAATATCGAGCTGGCCATGAGTCATACCTATTAGAACTCCTTCTAACTTAGTGAATTATTATCTCTGTAATAATTCACTCGACTCATCGACTACGAACGTACTAGGCCACTACACCGTAGTCCCTAGATGATACAGGGGAATCCAATCCATTGGACCTGTCTGTCCTCAGTTACCATGTACCTATAGTCCCTCATCCATCCAATATCCCAGAGACCGTATATCGAGCATGGTGCTGTCAGACCCATATGGTTTCTACTCGAGTCTCGCTCTAATCGGATTCTCCTGAAGAACTCTTTCTCTCTCAACTCGAATGACCTTGGCCAGGGATTTGTCTGAGCAAGAATACATAGGATATTCCTCTGATAACGCCGAGAGTGGATGATCCTCTATCGACACTCAATAGCCCTCGTAAGGTCGATTGCCACTCCCAATGACCAGCTATACTAGATCTGGGACATCCAAACCTATAAGTCTAGTATCAAAGAGTGGAGCACTCATACAGGACATCCTTGGTGTCTCAAGTCTAAGGACCAAATACACCACTAGGACTATGGAATCGTTGTCTGACAATAAGGCATCATCAACCATCCAGCATTCTAAAAGCGGATCAATCAGTGAACTCATTCTCCAATGAGCACATGTACTGTATCCCTAGTGTCCCCACACGAGCAGCTATGAAACCAGCTGCATCCATTATATGGACGGGTATACAGCACACTAGTTTGTCCGATTATCATGATGTCCCTCTCGAGTAACCTATGACCAGGATTATTTAGGATCTATGTTTAAACGTGAATCGGTCTTATTATTGTGATCTCATCACGATCCGATTCCCATTGCACGGATCCAAGGACATCATAATATATACATGCATATATGCAATAATCAATATAAAGTGATAAATGCCAAAATATAATAAGCAAAAAGATTCTGTGCCAAGTCACACGTGATTGGCTTGTTGGGCACCTTTGACTAGCATGGCTATGGAAGGGCAATGAGACGCCAAGAACAACCTGAGTCCAAGTTGCTACTCAAAGGCTGCTAAGAAGATTAATCTATTGCTTGTCAAAAGAGGATGAATAACCAACTCATAACAAGACTCCTACTTATAACCAACTCATAATAAGACTCCCTACTCTAAGAAGTAACCCCGACTCCTAACAAGACTCCGCGGGGTAGCGGTGCTTGCGGCTGCTGGGGTGTTACAATCACCCCCACTCAAAGGCAGACTCCCTACTCTAAGAAGTAACCCCGACTCCTAACAAGACTCCGCGGGGTAGCGGTGCTTGCGGCCGCAACCGCTGGGGTGTTACAATCACCCCCACTCAAAGGCAGACTCCCTACTCTAAGAAGTAACCCCGACTCCTAACAAGACTCCGCGGGGTAGCGGTGCTTGCGGCCGTTGGGGTGTTACAATCACCCCCACTCAAAGGCTTGACGTCCTCGTCAAGACCCAACCCAAATCAGACCCTAGCATAGTGCATGTGAGGCGTAGCCCAATGGTGGCTCCACGCCGTGATGAGTCCTCTGACTCCATCTACGAGTAGCCCTTTCCTACTCGAGCCCCCTCACCATACCCAAATGCTAGGTCGGCTCTGATACCAAATGTCACGACTTGGGCCTGATGGGCTAACTGGCCTATCAACTTTGTTTGGTCTAAACCACTGACCAAAATGCTTAAGCTGAAGTTGGTAGTAGTACACTCATCAGACCCTTATAAGTCAATCTTAATCTTGCTCACTTTCGATGTGGGACTAATGAGGGGTGTTACAGTGGTCGTTGCTCCCGCGGGCAAAAACCCCATAGGGGCGGCCGTCCGGCGAGGCAACACCGCCTACGGGCATTGCCTCAGGGGCAAAACCGCCCGCGGGCGTTGCCTCGTGGGCAGAACCGCCTATGGGGGCAGCACTACCCACGGAGGCGCCCACCTACAGGGGCGACGCCCTGGCCTCGTTGCACATGTCACCGTTGGCAAGGTGGTAGTGGCAGTAGCAACAGGGAAAAGGGAGAGGGACTTAGGGTTTTTGGGTAAAAGATATTTTTACCCCTCGAAATTTGAGAAATTCTAGTTTTTGTCTTTTGTCTAAATTATGAAAATACCCCTAAGAATTAAAAAATTTCCTACGTATCCTTGATTTCAAAAAATATTAATTAATTAAAAGATTTAGTTGATTATTATTTTTTATTATTATCTAGTAGTACTACATGATAATGATTTATACATGTGATGTTTGATGTGTGAACGAATGATCATGGACCGTGTGATGTATGTACTTGTGATTATTATTATTGGGGTCTACGAGCCTTCATTATATTTCTCGTTTATTGTCAGGCCTGCGTGCCTATGATTAAGTTGTAATCACATAAGGAGGCACAGCGGGAGCATGGATACGATAGCGGGACCCACGAGACGGACGATCGCGATGCATGAAGATGCATCGAGATGTCGACGAAATCGACGAGGATGAGATGGACGATCATAGGACATGGAGATGCACCATTGCACACATAGATCTTAATGTGAGTGATTAGGCCTACTGGCTCGGGCCTGATCATATTAGGTTATGGTCCATGATCATCTGGTGTGATTGCTTATACACATACTAGGTATTTATATATATTTGCATACGATGTAGATATATATTAAATATGTATATGTGTGACATGTCATATTAGGAAACCAAATCATAGAAACATCTCTCTCGATAATATTAAGTCGGTAAACGTGGGACAATTAGATTGACCCACTTAGCCTTCTATCGTTATAGGTAGGAACTGATTCCCGATGTAGGTTGAGTTAGTCAAGTCCCTCGAGGCTCACCTATATCGCGATTTGCTATCTTGCTTACGACATAGAGATGTCACCGGTGACCTGAGGATATGGTATGCTTAGTCAAGTCCCTCGAGGGTATAACATCGAATCAGACTCATCTTGTAACGATGGTGTTGACTTAACCAAACATCATGGTTAGTCGAGTCCCTCGAGACCATGGTGATTCGGAGGCCAAACAGGATGGGAATCATAAGGAGTTGTGATCAGCAAGAGTTGCCTACCTTTTAGGCTTAGTGTGATTAGTCGAGTCCCTCGAGCTTATATTAAGACACTGATTAGATTCTGATCCCCACTAGAAGTCTGTCGAAGACTTTCATTTCACGTGCTAAGGGTGTCGCGTGACTCGCTAGTAAAATAGTGGGAGCATATTAAGATAAAAGCCCATATCTTGATTGTTTATTTCTTGCAAAATCTGTATTTCATTCATTTCTGCTCGCTAGTAAAATAGTGGGAGCATATTAAGATAAAAGCTCATATCTTGATTGTTTATTTCTTGCAAAATCTGTATGTCATTCATTTCTGCTACATCTTTATTTTCAGAAAATGTCAGTTTCAAATCCCTTACATGGCATACTTGATGTCACCCGCCTCACTGGTCCAAATTATACAGATTAGCTCCGCAACTTGAGAATTGTTCTCACGGTGGAGAAAGTCGCATGCGTCCTTGATATAGTGATGCCTACGCTCGAGGAAGGGGCAAGCGAGGATGAGATCGCTCGCTACGTGATATACATTGATGACTCCACTCTTGCTCAGTGCTACATGTTGGGCTCTATGACTCCTGAGTTACAGAGACAACATGAAAAGATGGATGCCAGATCCATTCTCCTACATGTCCATAAATTATTTGAGGAACAGAGAAGGACTCAACGATATAAGATATCCAAGAGCCTCTTTCGCGCTAGGATGACTAAGGGGACACTAGTTCGGAACTATGTCTTAAAGATGATTGAGTGGATAGAGAAACTCATAGGACTAGGAATGGTCCTAGAGGATAACTTATGTGTGGACATTGTGCTTCAGTCCCTACCAAATTTCTTTTCACAGTTCATAATTAATTTTAATATGAACAAGCTTGAGGTGACTCTCCCAGAACTCCTCAATATGTTGAGGGAGGCGGAGAGTACTATTAAGAAAGAGAAGCCAGTTCTCTACACTGGTGAGACCAGAAAGAAAAGGAAAGCAAAAAAGTCTCTTAAAAAGGGCAAGGGCAAGGGCAGACCAGGTAAAGCAAAGGTTGCTAAGAAGGACCCAACAAAGGACAAAGGCCAGTGCTTCCACTGTGGCAAAGATGGGCACCGGAAGAGGAACTGCAAAGAGTACCTTACATAGAGGGCGAAATAGAAGCTTGGAGAAGCTTCAGGTACATTCATGATCAATCTTCAGTTGCCAGATTTTTGTAATAATGTATTGGTATTGGATACCAGTATTGCTTATCACATCTACAATTTGTTGTAGATTCTAGCAAGGTCAAAAAGATTTACAAGAGGAATATAGTATAAAGATTTGTTTATGCTAGACACTACTCCACATATCATGAATGTAAGTGTATCTAAGAGGAAACGAGATGAGATGAACAGTGCATACCTGTGGCATTGTACACTAGGTCACATCCATGAGGAAAGGATTCAAAAGTTATTAAATGATGGATATTTAGATCCATTCGACTATGAGTCATATGCAACTTGCAAGCCTTGCCTTCGTGGAAAATTGACCAACTCTCTATTTAGTGGAACTAGAGAGAGAGCCACTGAGCTGTTGGAACTCATACATAGTGATGTATGTGGACCCATGTCAACTCATGCCATTAGTGGTTACTCCTACTTCATTACATTTACTAATGATTTCTCAAGGTATAGATATGTGTACTTAATAAAGTATAAGTTCAAGGCCCTTAAGAAATTCAGAGAGTATAAGAATGAAGTGGAGAACCAGACTGGAAAGAGTATCAAGACTCTTCGATCAGATCGAGGAGGTGAGTACTTAAGTACAGAGTTTCCTCATTTCCTCAAGGACCATGGGATATTATCCCAATGGACACCTCCTTATACACCTCAGCTCAATGGTGTCTCTGAAAGGAGAAATCGTACACTATTAGACATGGTACGGTCCATGATGAGTTTCGCTGACCTACCCATCTCATTCTGGGGATATACCCTATAGACCGCAGCTTACCTTCTAAACAGAGTTCCAACTAAGTCGGTAGTGTCTACATCATATGAGATATGGAAAGGGAAAAAGGTAAATCTTAAGGTTGTTAGGATTTGGGGCTGCCCTCCCCATGTTAAAAGACACAACTCGATAAGTTAGAATCGAAGACAGAGCGGTGCAAGTTCATGGGATACCCCAAGGAAACTTATGGATATTATTTCTATCATCTCGAGGACCAAAAGGTCTTTGTAGCCAAGAGAACAATGTTCCTTAAGAAGGAACACATTCTTGGTGGAGATAGTAGGAGCATGATAGAGTTGAGCGAGGTTGGAGAACCAAGCTCAAGCACCACTCTACAGCCCGAGTCTATTCAGGTACCTAATACACAAGTTTCAACTTTACATAGGTCTAGTAGAGTATCTCATCCTCCTGAGAGATATGTGGGACATATTAGAGGAGAGGATGTTGAGGACATTGATCCTCAAACCTACGAATAGGCTATTATGAGTATAGACTCCGGGAAGTGGCAAGAAGCCATGAATTCTGAGATGGATTCTATGTACTCCAACAAGATTTGGAACCTAGTTGATGCACCCGAAGGTATTGTACCCATCGGTTACAAGTGGATCTTTAAGAAAAAGATCGGAGTAGATGGAAAGGTAGAGACCTATAAAGCGAGGCTAGTGGCTAAGGGGTATCATCAAAGGCAATGTGTTGACTATGACGAAACCTTCTCACCCGTAGAAATGCTAAAATCCATCCGAATTCTATTGGCTATTACAGCACACTATGATTATAAGATCTGGTAGATGGATATGAAAACTGTATTCCTCAATGGGAACCTCGAGGAGGAGGTTTATATGATATAACCTGAGGGATTTGTATCCAAGAACTGCCCAGATAAGGTGTGTAGGTTGCTTAGATCCATTTATAGACTAAAGCAAGCTTCTCGAAGTTGGAACATAAGATTTAATGAGGCAATCAGATCTTATGACTTCGTTAAGAACTAAGATGAGCCTTGTGTGTACAGGAAGGTAAGTGGGAGCGCTATCACATTTATGGTGTTATATATGGATGACATCCTGATAATTGGAAATGATGTAGGAATGCTATCTACAGTAAATGCTTGGTTATCTAGACACTTCTCCGTGAAGGACTTAGGGGAAGCATCATATATCTTGGAGATTCGGATCTATAGAGATAGATCCAAGAGGATGCTTGGTTTGTCCTAGTCTAGGTACATAGAAACCATTGTCAAAAGGTTTGGCATGGAAAATTTCAAGAGAGGTCTCATACCGATGAGACATGGGATATCACTTTCTAGGAGTATGTCCCCAAAGACTCCAGAAGAAAGGACGAACATGGATATGATACCTTATACCTCAGCGATAGGGCCTATCATGTATGTCATGCTATGTACTAGGCCTGATATAGCACATGCTCTAAGTGTCACGAGCAGGTATCAAGCGAATCTAGGCTTGGAGCACTAGAAAGTAGTAAAGTGTATCCTTAAGTACTTGAGAAGGACAAATGATCTTTTACTAGTATATGAAGGTAGTAGCCTCAGGGTTGAAGGCTACATAGACTCAAGTCTTCAATCTGATGTCGATGATAGCAAGTCGAATTCGGGGTATGTGTACACCTTGAATGGAGGAGCAGCGTGCTGGAAGAGTTCTAAGCAAGATACTATTGCTGACTCGACCATAAAGGCAGAGTACATTGCTGCAGCAGATGCAGCAAAGGATGAAGTCTGTGTGAATAAGTTCATCACAGATCCGGGAGTCGTGCCGGGTAGTAAGGGGTCGATTTCCTTATATTGCGACAACAACGGGACGATTGCTCAAGCGAAGGAACCTAGGTCTCATCAGAAATCTAAGCATGTTCTGAGGAGGTTCCACCTGATCAAAGAGATCGTAACCCGAGGAGATATAGTAGTGGAAAGAGTTCCATCTGAAGATAACATTGCAGATCCACTGACAAAGTCGTTGTCTTAGATTGTCTTTGAGCATCATAGGAGTCTGATGGGGATCAGACACATAGGTGATTGGCTTTAGGTCAAGTGGGAGATTACTAGTCATAGATGACCAGCAAGCTAATCATGTAAGTAATGGCACGTGTGACTTGACATGAAATCTTTTTGCTTATTATATTTTGACATTTATCACTTTATATTAACTATTGCATATATACATATATATATTGTGATGTCGTTGGATCTGTGCAATGGGAATCGGATCATGATGAGATCATAATAATAAGATCAATTCACCTTTATACACAGATCCTAAATAATCCCGGTCATAGGTTACTCAAGAGGGACATCGTGATAATCGGACAGACTAGTGTGTTGTATACCCATCCATATGATGGATGCAGCTGGTCTCATAGCTGCTTGTGTGAGGACACTAGGGATACAATATAGGTGCTCATTGGAGAATGAGTTCATTGATTGATCCGCTTACGGAATGCTAGATGGTTGATGATGCCTTATTGTTAGACAACGATTCCGTAGTCCTAGTGGTGTATCTGGTCCTTAGACTTGAGAAACCAAGGATGTCCTGTATGAGTGCTTTACTCTTTGATACCAGATTTATAAGTTTGGATGTCCCAGATCTAGTACAACTGGTCATTGGGAGTGGCAGTCGACCTTATGAGGGCTATTGAGTGTCGATAGAGGATCATCCACTCTCGGCATTATGAGAGGAATATCTCATGTATTCTTGCTTAGACAAATCCCTGGCCAGGGTCATTCGAATTGAGAGAAAAAGAGTTCTTTGGGAGAATCCGATTAGAGCGAGACTCGAGATGAAATCGTATGGGTCTGATAGCACCATGCCCGATATACAGTCTCTAGGATATTAGATGGATGAGGGATTATAGGTATACGATAACTGAGGACAGATAGGTCCAATGGATTGTATTCTCCTGTATTATTTGGGGACTACGGCGTAGTGGCCTAGTACGTCCGTAATCGATGAGTCGAGTGAATTATTATAGAGATAATAATTTACTAAGTTAGAAGGAGTTCTGACAGGTATGACTCATGGCCAGCTTGATATTGGGCCTAGAGAGTCACACACATATAGTAGGCATTTCGATGAGTAGAGGTTCGGATATGAGATATCCGTCGGAGCCCCTATCTCATTGGATATTCAATAAGCCCCTGAATTATTGAATCCCATGGACGAGATCTAATAAGAGCCCATAAGAGATTATTAGATAGAGATCCACTAATCTAAAAGGCTTGGGTAATTGGATGTAGATCCAATACCTACTAGGGGAGGATCCATTAGGGTTTGACTTGAGACCTCTATAAATAGGAGGGATTCAGTAGTTTATAGGCTAGAGCCTTTGCTTGCCTCTCCTATTCTCCTCCCTCTCTCCACCTCAAAGCAGGCTTGGAGTTTTGAGGAGCGTTGTCGCAGCCCTACTGTGTGGATCACCACTAGAGAGGAGGACGTTTGACCTCTTTCACCCTCTCCTAGAGATCTGCAACGAAATAGGGATATATGATCTCCCTAGGTAACACAATCTACTTTATACCCAGTTTTAAGTTTCACGGATTTTTATGCACCAATCTTCGCATGACGATGAACATCTTTTTGGGAAATTAGGGATTTTGTTTTCTTGTTCTTCCGCTGCACATGTGATGTCGCCCCCTAAGATTTCCCAATAGGTTTTACATGAATACCCCTTTCAATGAAACTCAATTAGGACTCTCCTAGCTAGAGTCCTAACAAAAGGGCAGAGATGGATAGGATACCCTATACTTGAGCGATATGGTCTATCATGTATGCTATGCTATGTACTAGGCCTAATATAACACAAGCTTTGAGTGTCACAAGTAGGTATTGTTAGGATCGGAGCGGCACTAAGAGGGGGGGGGGGGTGAATTAGTGCAGCGGATTAAAACTTCGATTTTAATCAAAATCTTTCGTACGTTAAGAACGAAACTTGAGAAATTTAACTTGAAGGCGTATTCTTAAAGTTGCGCAGCAAGAGTAATGAGGAACTAAAGCAGTAAGAAGATTTGCAGTAATGTAAATGACAATAATAAAAAGCAAACCAGAGATTACGCCGATTTTTAGAGTGGTTCGGTCAAATGACCTACTCCACTTGCGAGGCCCCTCTTCGATGAGGCTCCCACCTTCCACTAGCAAGTCTCTTGAAATGGAAGGGTAAACACCCCTCTTACAACCTTTTACAAGCAGCTCAACCTCTTACAAATTTTCAATAAGAAAGGAGGAGGAGAACTCTATAGCAAATTGAAAACAAGACTTGCTAAGACTTTCTAAGACTTTTCTCTCAATCAAAAATGCTTCTCCAAAGTTGTAACCTCAGCTGAGATTTGACGGGTATTTATAGGCCTCAAGAGGATTCAAATTTTAGGCTTCAAAATTTGAATTCTCTTAGGGTTCCCGGTGCTGGAGGTGCCACCGCCCAGCGCTCGGGTGCTGGACGGTGCAACCGCCCAGCCAAGGAGGTGTCACCGCCCAGCTCTCGGGTGCTGGGCGGTGCCACCGCCTACAGTGTTTTCAGCCCGACTACAGTGTTTTCAGCCACTAGTTGGGCTTCAATCTTGGCTCTCTAGTTCGCTGATTTAGCTTAATTTTTAGCCTAAACCAACTCTGACTTTGGGCCCAGTTGGCCCCTAACCAGGATATAGGATTATCTCTTAATCCTAATCCTAATTACAAGTGAACTACATAACAAAAACACATCCTAAGCAAGCTTTCAACCGCGAACGTCGAGTCTTGTTTCGGCGAGCTTTCCGACGAACTTCTTCCGACGGACTCCCATCAAGCTCCCGATCTTGTGATGACTTTAACGAGTAGCCGAGCCTTCTCGGTGATCTCCGTGAACCTCCGACGATCTCTTCGACGAACTTCCGATAGGTTCTCGATTTCTTCTCGGTTGGTTCCGGCAGCATCTCCGACGATTCTTCGGACTCTTAAACGTCCATCGAACTTGACTCCGGTATTCTCGCTTTGTGTTTTCTGGTTATCGTAGTTAATCCTGCACACTTAACTCAATAATATGGATTAGATCAAATAACCCATCAATTGATTTTATCATCAAAATCCGAGATTCAACAATCTCCCCCTTTTTGATGATGACAATCAATTGATGACGGAGTTAAACGTAACTCCCCCTATCTATATGCCATATTATGAGAAGATAAAACACTTGAATTTCATCATTGAATTCAAGTATAAACCGATAAGCTCTAACCGTAGAACTTATCGTTATTCTCATTAAGCATAATTTAAATGCGAAACTTTGATGAAAATCTTTTTCAAGTCGAAAGATAAGAGACAAATTTTACTATGACAAGAGATAAAGATTTTCAACTTGAATTGCATGATTATACATTTTAGACATGCATTCAATATGATCAATCAATCTTATGATATTTTCAAGGATTTTGCAAGGCATATAAGATAATCATCGATCGATCACTTTTCTCAAGGATTTTGCAATTCATATTTTGTCATGCTATTAAGAATGATATAAGTCATCACTTTTCTCCCCCTTTGTCATCAACAAAAAGGAAAATAAGACTTGAAGCACATATTTTGTCATACAACGATTTTATCATTGAAAATTAAGTATGCAAAAATATTTACGCAGAGTTCATTTTAGAGGAAAATTCAGCATGCATTCATATTATCTAATCTCTTCTTTCTATGAATAATAGAAATTGTAGATGTATAAGAGAGAGATTGGGATAAAAAATTCAAGTAGTAATTTCACGAAGTCAAGATCATAATTCGAATACAAACTCATTCAAATCGTCAAATTCATGAAAATCTCAACATTACTTTTTAATCATCACATAAGGCATTTAAAGAATTTTTGAAACATAGGAGAATGATGAATTTAAGCATACAATGTTTCAATCAAATTCAAGTCATGAATGCCAATACTTTCATATTTGTAAGTATCAATTCATGAATGCCAAAAGATATTATTTGTGATTCCAATTTTGCAAGATCAAGATTATGATTTAGATAAAACTTATTTAAATCAAATCGCTAACTTGAAATTCATAATCAAGTCATCAAAGTCGATTTCGAGATTTCACAACATGTCATATGGAATTTGAAGGAGAATGAGAGATGGAAAGAAGATGAAAAACTTTACGGAAAATCCAATCAAACAAGTTTATTGTTTAGGGACAATTTAACATACCTAATTCCCTTCTAATGAATTCAAATTGGTCTTCATTCAAGGCTTTTGTGAATATATCTGCTAATTGATGCTTTGTGTCAATGAATTCTAGAACAACATTATTGTTAAGGACATGATCGTGTATGAAATGATGCCTAACGTCGATGTGCTTAGTTCTAGAATGCTGAATTGGATTTTTAGTAAGGCATATGGCACTAGTATTATCGCATTTTATGAGAATATTTTCAAGGTGAATTCCATAGTCTTCTAATGTATTTTTCATCCAAATTACTTGTGCACAACATGCACTTGCAGCAATGTATTCGGCTTCCGCCGTAGATAGTGCAACTGAATTTTGTTTCTTGGAAGTCCAAGAAATAAGTGCATGTCCTAAAAATTGGCATGTTCCGGATGTACTTTTTCTATCTATCCTGCATCCGCCAAAATCGGCATCTGCATAAGCTATTAGATCAAATTTTTCAGATTTTGGATACCACAATCCTAATTTGGAGTTCCTTTAAGATACCTAAATATTCTTTTAACACTCTTAAGATGAGATAATTTAGGATTAGATTGAAACCTAGCGCAAAGTCCTACACTAAACATAATATCCGGTCTAGTCGCAGTGAGGTAGAGTAGACTACCTATCATTCCCCTATATGTTTTTTGATCGAAACTTTCACCATTTTCATCCATATCTAACTTAGTCGCAGTACTCATAGGGGTGTTTATTGCTTTTGAATTATCCATGTTAAATCGTTTTAACAATTCTAATGTATATTTGGATTGGTTAAGAAATATATCATCACTAAGTTGTTTGATTTGTAATCCCAAAAAGAAAGTTAATTCACCCATTAAACTCATTTCAAATTCAAGACTCATACATTTGGCAAATGATTCACATAGTGATTCATCCGAAGAGCCAAACACAATATCGTCAATATAAATTTGCACAATAAGAAAATTATTTTCAAAATGTTTAATAAACAATGTAGTATCAACCTTGCCTTTGGTAAAATTATTTAAAATAAGAAAGGAACTAAGCCTTTCATACCAAGCTCTAGGAGCTTGTTTTAAGCCATAGAGAGCTTTAGTCAATTTGAATACATGATTAGGAAGAAGAGAATTTTCAAATCCGGGAGGTTGTTCGACAAATACTTCTTCGGAAATAAAACCATTCAAGAAAGCACTTTTAACATCCATTTGAAATAGTTTAAAATTATTACTACTAGCATAGGCAAGGAGCATCCTTATGGCTTCTAATCGAGCCACGGGAGCGAAGGTTTCTTCATAATCGATACCTTCTTCTTGGTTGAAACCTTTGGCCACTAATCTAGCCTTGTTTCTAACCACGATACCATTTTCGTCTTGCTTGTTTCTAAAGACCCACTTAGTACCTATGACTAAGTGGTCACTTGGTCTAGGAACAAGCTTCCATACCTCATTCCTCTCAAATTGGTTCAATTCTTCTTGCATTGCAATGATCCAAAAATCATCTTTTAAGGCTTCGTCAATGCATTTAGGTTCAATTTGAGAAAGGAAAGCGACGTTAGCACAGAAATTTTTGAAAGAAGAACGAGTTTGAACCCCTTTTGATGTATCTCCTATAATTTGCTCTTTTGGATGAGCATCTACATACTTCCATTCTTTTGGTAAAGAAATTTCGGAAGAAGATGCATTCAAATGGCTATTTTGAGGAGAGGGTTCATTTAAATTCAAATTATCAAAACCAAGATCATCATCAAAATCATTTTTCTTTAAATCAGAAATTTCATTAAAAACTACATGAATAGACTCTTCAATTACTAAAGTTCTTTTATTAAAAACCCGAAAAGCTTTAGAAACGGAAGAGTAACCAAGAAAGATGCCTTCATCGGATTTAGCATCAAATTTTCCTAAAGCATCCCTTTCATTTAAAATAAAGCATTTACAACCAAAAACTTTAAAATAGAATATGTTTGGTTTTTTGTTATTCCATAATTCATAGGGAGTTTTGGATAAGGATGGTCTTATTAGGACTCTATTCATGATGTAGCAAGCCGTATTTACGGCTTCGGCCCAAAAGTACTTAGGTAAACTATGTTCATTCAACATAGTTCTTGCCATTTCTTGTAGGTTTCTATTTTTCCTTTCAACTACTCCATTTTGTTGAGGATTTCTTGGAGTTGAGAAGTTGTGATTGTACCCATTACTTTCGCAAAAATTTTGAAAGTCACGGTTTTGGAATTCACCACCGTGATCACTCCGAATTGATGAAATCATGAAGCCTTTTTCATTTTGAGTGAGTTTACAAAATTTAGAGAAACACTTGAAGCAATCACTTTTGTGAGCTAAGAAATAGGTCCAAGTGTATCTAGAGTAGTCATCCACAATCACAAAAGCATATTTGCTTCCACCTAGACTTGTTGTATCAATTGGTCCAAATAGGTCCAAATGGATCAATTGTAATGGTCTAGTAGTGCTAATTTGATTTTTTGGTTTGAAGCTTGTTTTTATTTGTTTGCCTAGTTGACATGCATCGCATACTTTGTCCTTAATAAACTTTATATTTGGAATTCCTCGTACTAATTCTTGAGATGAGATCTTAGATATTGTTTTCATGCTTGCATGGCCTAATCTCCTATGCCAAAGCCAAGCATCATTATTTACGACGGAGAAGCACATTTCATTACTTAGTTCATCAAGATTGATGGTATAGACATTATTTTGTTTTAAAGCAATCATAGTCATGTTATGATTTGGTTTTTCAATAATGCACATATTTGATTCAAATCTAACGATGTAACCTTTATCGCATAGTTGACTAATACTCAAGAGATTATGTTTCAATCCATCAACTAGTAAGACATCATCAATGGAAAAATTAAATTTGTTACCAATAGTTCCATTGCCAATGATTTTGCCCTTGTTGTTGTCTCCGAAGGTAACGTACCCTTCTTCTTTGCTAGTGAGCATAGAGAAATGAGATGGATCTCCAGTCATATGTCTTGAGCATCCACTATCGAGATATCATCTCTTGCTCCTAGCTTGTGGGTTTGTCTACAAAAGAGGATGATTTTTAGGTACCCATTTGATTTTGGGTGCCTCAAAAATTGACCCACTAACTTTGTTATTTATGATTGAATTCTTTATAGTTCCTTTAGGAACCCATATTAATTTTTGTGAACTAATTTTCCTAAATGGGCATTTGTAGGCAATATGTCCGGATTTGCAACAAAAGTTGCATTTCATATAAGAGGAAACATGTAATGTAGGTCCTTTTATGAAAGTGGTAGGATTTTGATGTAATCCTTTTACAAATCCAATTCCATTTCTATTTGCGATGTGACCCTTGTGTGCAAGGATCATATCTAATCCTTTGCTACCAACCTTAAACTTGTTTAAGGTTTCCTTAAGAAGCAAATTTTCATTTTTTATTGCTTCTAAGTGCTCACACTTAGAGCATGGAGGAGTTTGAAGACTATCAAACTTATCTTGTAGCAAAGCATGCTCTTTCTTTAAGATACTTAACTTCTTGCTAACAGTTCTACATTCATCAAATAATTCATGAAAAGCGATAGATAGTTCTTCAAAAGATAAATCTTCATTAAATAAATCACATACCTCTTCTCCTAACGCCATTAGCGCGTAATGAGCAACTTGCTCGGTGTTGGACTCCTCTTCTTCGGATGCGCTTGAATCATCCCACGTTGCCTTGAATGCCTTCTTCTTTGATGTTCTCTTTTTGGCTTGAGGACAATCGTTCTTATAGTGTCCCGGTTTTTTGCATTCATAGCAAATCACTTGGTCCTTCTTTTGTTCAAATTTATTTTTTGTATTATTTTTAAATCTGTTCTTTCTTAAATATTTTTTAAATTTTTGAGTCAAAAGTGCAATGTCATTATCACTGTCCTCATCACTTGATGTTCCTTTCAAGTGGTCTTCTTATGATTTGAGTGTCATATCCTTCCTGTTCTTTGGAATGGGGTTCTCGAGCTCGTCATGAGCTTGACATGTCATTTCGTAGGTCATTAGAGACCCAATGAGTTCTTCAAGAGGGAATGCTTTAAGGTCTTTGGCCTCTTGAATGGCCGTAACTTTTGGATCCCAACTTTTAGGGAGGGATCTTAAGATTTTAGTTACTAGTTCAAAGTTAGTAAAATCTTTACCAAGAGCTTTGAGTCCATTGATGACATCCGTAAACCGGGTGTACATGTCTCCGATGGACTCACTTGGTTTCATTCGGAAAAGTTCGTAAGAGTGCACAAGGATGTTGATTTTGGACTCTTTCACTCGGCTAGTGCCTTCATGAGTGACCTCAAGAGTTCTCCAAATATCAAAAGCCGAATCACACATTGAAACACGATTAAATTCGTTTTTGTCTAATGCACAAAACAAGGCATTCATAGCCTTTGCATTTAAAGCAAAAACCTTCTTCTCCGATTCATCCCATTCGCTCGTCGGAAGAGAAGATTTTTGAAATCCATTCTCGACAATAGACCAAAGCTCAAAGTCCATAGAAATGAGGAAGATTCTCATGCGAGTCTTCCAATATGTGTAATCCGACCCATTAAACAAAGGTGGTCGTGCAATAGAATGACCCTCTTGCATGCCGGAGTAAGCCATCTCTCTTGGGTATTAAACCAAATATGAGAGATAACCTTGCTCTGATACCACTTGTTAGGATCGGAGCGGCACTAAGAGGGGGGGGTGAATTAGTGCAGCGGATTAAAACTTCGATTTTAATCAAAATCTTTCGTACGTTAAGAACGAAACTTGAGAAATTTAACTTGAAGGCGTATTCTTAAAGTTGCGCAGCAAGAGTAATGAGGAACTAAAGCAGTAAGAAGATTTGCAGTAATGTAAATGACAATAATAAAAAGCAAACCAGAGATTACGCCGATTTTTAGAGTGGTTCGATCAAATGACCTACTCCACTTGCGAGGCCCCTCTTTGATGAGGCTCCCACCTTCCACTAGCAAGTCTCTTGAAATGGAAGGGTAAACACCCCTCTTACAACCTTTTACAAGCAACTCAACCTCTTACAAATTTTCAATAAGAAAGGAGTAGGAGAACTCTCTAGCAAATTGAAAACAAGACTTGCTAAGACTTTCTAAGACTTTTCTCTCAATCAAAAATGCTTCTCCAAAGTTGTAACCTCAGTTGAGATTTGAGGGGTATTTATAGGCCTCAAGAGGATTCAAATTTTGGGCTTCAAAATTTGAATTCTCTTAGGGTTCCCGGTGCTGGAGGTGCCACCGCCCAACCAGGCGGTGCCACCGCCCAGCGCTCGGGTGCTGGACGGTGCAACCGCCCAGCCAAGGAGGTGCCACCGCCCAACTAGGCGGTGCCACCGCCTACAGTGTTTTCAGCCCGACTACAGTGTTTTCAGCCACTAGTTGGGCTTCAATCTTGGCTCTCTAGTTCGCTGGTTTAGCTTAATTTTTAGCCTAAACCAACTCTGACTTTGGGCCCAGTTGGCCCCTAACCAGGATATAGGATTATCTCTTAATCCTAATCCTAATTACAAGTGAACTACATAACAAAAACACATCCTAAGCAAGCTTTCAACCGCGAACATCGAGTCTTGTTTCGGCGAGCTTTCCGACGAACTTCTTCCGACGGACTCCCATCAAGCTCCCGATCTTGTGATGACTTTAACGAGTAGTCGAGCCTTCTCGGTGATCTCCGTGAACCTCCGACGATCTCTTCGACGAACTTCCGATAGGTTCCCGATTTCTTCTCGGTTGGTTCCGGCAACATCTCCGACGATTCTTCGGACTCTTAAACGTCCATCGAACTTGACTCCGGTATTCTCGCTTTGTGTTTTCTGGTTATCGTAGTTAATCCTGCACACTTAACTCAATAATATGGATTAGATCAAATAACCCATCAATTGATTTTATCATCAAAATCCGAGATTCAACAGGTATCATGCAGATCCAGGTTTGTAGTACTGGAAAGCAGTAAAGTATATCAGTACTTAAGAAGGACCAAGGATATTTTACTAGTATATAGAGGAAGTAGCCTAAGGGTTGAGGGCTACACGGACTCGAGCTTTCAATTTGATGTCGATGGTAGCAAGTCTAATTCAGGGTATGTGTTCACCCTGAATGGGGGAGCAGTATGTTGGAAGAGTTCCAAGCAAGATACTACTGATGACTTAACCATAGAGGCAAAGTATATTGTTGCAGTAGAGGGAGTAAAGGAGGGAGTCTGGATGAAGAAATTCATCATAGATCTAGGAGTCATGCTTGGTAACGAGGAGTTGATTCCCTTGTAATGCAATAACTACGAGGTGATTACTCAAATGAGAGAACCCGGGTCTCATCAGAAGTGTTCTAAGGAGGTTCTAACTTACTAGAGAGATCGTGCCCTGAGGAGTTGTAGTAGTGAAAATAGTTTCATCTGAAGATAACATCATAGATCCACTAATAAAGTCGTCTCAAATTATCTTTAAGCATCACAAGCATTTAATAAGGATCAAATACATAGGTGAATGTCTTTAGGTTAAGTGGGAGATTGCTAGTCATAGATGCCCTACAAGCCAATCACGTGAGTGATGGCATTTGTGACATGATATTTTCTCACTTTATATTGCTTAATGCATAAATATATTGTGATGTTGATGGATCTGTGTAATGAGAATCAGATTATGATGAGATCATGATAACGAGACCGATTTATCTCTAAACACAAACCCTAAATAATCTTGGTCATAGATTACTCGAGAGGGGCATCGAGATAACCGGACATACAGGTATATTGTATACCCATCCATATGACGAAGTTGGCTAGTCTCATAGTTGCTCATGTGGGGACACTAGAGCTATAGTGCAGGTGTTCATTGGAGAATAAGTTCATTGATTGATCTGCTCGTAGAATGCTGGATGGTTAATGATACCTCATTGTTAGAGAGTGATTTCGTCATCCTAATGGTATACATGGTCCTTAGACTTGAGACACCAAGGATATCCTGTATGAGTACTCCACTCTTTGATGCCGAACTTTTAGGTTTGAAAGTTCTAGATCTAGTACAACTGGTCATCAAGAGTAATAGTCAATCTTACGATGGCTATTGAGTGTCGATAAAGGATCATCCGCTCTTAGTATCATAAGAGAAATATCTCATATGTTCTTGCTCAGATAAATCCTTGGCCAAGGTCATTCGGATTGAGAGAGAAAGAGTTCTCTAGGAGAATCTGATCAGAGCGAGACTCAAGGAGAAACCGTAGAGACCCGACAACACCAGGCTCGGTGTATAATATCTAGGATATTAGATGGATGATAAACTATAAGTATACGATAACTGAGAACATATATATTTAAATGATTGGATTCTCTTGTATCATTTGGGAACTATAACATAGTTGTCTAATACGTTTGTAGTTGATGAGTCGAGTGAATTATTATGAAAATAACAATTCATTGAGCCAAAAGAAGTTTTGAAAGGTATAACTCATGATCAACTCGATATTCGACCTAGAGAGTCACATGCATATGGTAGGTATTGTGATGAGTAGAGGCTCGGATATGAGATATCTATCGGAGCCCTTATTTTATTGGATATCCAATAACCTCTTGAATTATTGGATCCTATGGATGAGATCTAATAAGAGTCAATTAGAGATTATTGGATAGAGTTCTACTAATCTAAGAGACTTCAGTAGTTGGATGGAGATCCAATACCTAATATGGTAGGATCTATTTTGGTTAAGTTGATAAGAGACCTCTATAAATAGAAGAGAACCAAAGGGTTATAGGCTAGACTTTTTTATTGTCACCTCCTATTCTTCTCTCCCCTTCTCCTCCTTAGACAACAGGTTTAGAGATTTGGGCAGCGATTTGAATAGTATCTTCGTAGCCCTTATTGTGTGGATCACCACTAGAGAGGAGGATGCTTGACCTTCTTCATCCTCTCCCATAGATCTATAGGAATATAGGGATATACGATCTACATAGGTAACACAACTATCTCACACGTGATTTTTAGTTTTGTGGGTTTTTGCGCACAAATCTTCGTACGATGATAAACACATTTTGAGAAATTTGAGATTTTTGTTTTATGTTATTTCGCTGGACATGTGTTGTCGCTCCTAGATTTCCCTATAGAGTAATTGGATAGAGTTCTAGTACCTAATAGGGCATGATCCATTAGGGTTAAGTTGACAAGGACCTCTATAAATAGGAGGGAACTAAAGGGGGCATAGGCTAAGCCCTTTTTGGCTGGCACCTCCTATACTCCTCTCTTCCTCTCCTCCTCAACCGATAGCCCTAGTTTGGGGCATGTGGACAGAAAGAAGGGTCGACCCCTTCTTGCTCATGTGGTGAGCGTGGAAAGAAGGATTGTGTAGCGATTTGAGAAGCGTCTTCATCATATCTATTATGTGGATCATTGCTAGAGAGGAGAACAGTTGACCTCCATGATCCTCTCCTATAGATCTATATGTTTTCAAGGATATACGATCTCCTTAGGTAACACATCTTTAACATATGCATAGTTTTTTGGTTTTGCAGGTTTTTATGCACCAATCTCGCATGACGACAAGAAACTATTTTCTGCCGGAAATGTAGGATTTTTATTTTTGCTCTTCCATTACGCATGTGATGTTGTCCCAAGTTATCCAACAAACACTAGGGATACAATACAGGTGCTCATTGGATAATGAGTTCACTTATTGATTTACTCACGGAATGCTGGATAGTTGATAATACCTCATTGTTAGACAACGATTCTTTCATTCCAATTGTGTATCTGGTCCTTTAACTTGAGAAACCAAGGATGCCTTGTATGAGTACTCTACTCTTTGATATCATTCTTATAGGTTTTGAAGTTTCAGATCTAACATAATTGGTCATTAGGAGTGGTAAGCAACTTTACGAGGGCAATTGAGTGTCAATAGATGTTCATCCGCTCTCGATGTCATGAGAGAAATATCCTATGCATTCTTGCCCATGCAAATCCCTAGCTAGGGTCATTCGGATTAAGAGAGAAAGAGTTCTTCAGGAGAATTAGATAGATAGGCCTAACAACACCATGCCCGGTATGCGGTCTTTGGGATATTAGATGGATGAGGGACTATAGATACATGATACTTGAGGTCAAATAGGTCTGATAGATTGGATTCCCATATATCGTCAAGATACTACTGTTAGGATCGGAGCGGCACTAAAAGGGGAGGGGGGGGTGAATTAGTGCAACGGATTAAAACTCGTAAGTTTAAAAATAATTTCGTAAATGCGTAGAGATTTCAATTCGTCGATGACTTGGAGAAAGTAGCTCGAGTAAAGTAAGAAGATGAAAACCGAAAGCTTGCTGTTATGTAAATAATGGTTTCAGAAAAGTAAGAACTCACACATTCAAGGAACGCACCAATTTAAAGTGGTTCGGTCAAAATGACCTATATCTACTTACGAAGCCTTCTTCAATGAGGCTCTCAACTTCCACTAACAAATCACTTTGAAGGGGAAGGACAAATACCCCTCTTACAACCTTTTACAAGTGGTTCACACACTTACAAATTTTCAAAGAGAAAGAGGGAGGTGAACACTCAAGCTATTGAAAATAAAAACTTGCTAAAGACTTTGCTAAGACTTTTATCTCAATCTCTTGCTTCTCAAAGGTTGTTATCTCAACTGAGAATTGAGGGGTATTTATAGGCCCCAAGAGGATTCAAATTTGGGCTCCAAATTTTGAATTCTCTTGGGTTTCCGAGGCTGGCTGTGCCACCGCCTGTCTGTGTCTGACAGACAGTGTACTGGCGGTGCCACCGCCGGACCTCTCGAGTGCTGGGCGGTGCCACCACTCAGTTCTCGAGTTATGTGCGGTGCCATCGCCTACACTATTTCAACTCATTGGTTAGGCTCCAAACTTGGCCCAAACCAGTCCGAACTCGGGCCCAATTGGCCCCTACTTGGGTTATAAGATTAACACCTAATCCTAACCCTAATTAACGTGCTAACTATGAATTTAAAGACATTTCCTAAGCTATTACAAAGTCCATAAGTCAAGACTTCTTCCAGCGAGCTTCCGACGAACTTCCGGTGGTCTTCCGGCGAACTCTTGGAAACCATTCTGCGGACTCCCGGCAAGCTCCTAGACTTCACGATTTGATCTTGGCGAGTTCCAACGAGCTTCTTCGGCAAGCTCTGATCTTTCTCGGTGAGCTCCACGAACTTCCCACGAACCTTCCGGCGAGCTTCCGAAAAACCCTTCAGCAAGCTCCCTACTCATTCTCGGCTAGTTCTAGCAGCATTCTGACGAACCTTCAGACTTCCGTCGAACTCTCGAACTCCCAACGAATCCTTCGTGCTTAACTCCGGCACTTTGTTTCACTTTATCTCTTCATCGTTATCGTAGTTAATCCTGCACACACAAGCCAAAACTCTACTCCGATCTAGATAATTATTACAACGCGAATTGACATTTTGTTGCCCGGCACGTCATTGGTTGGCGCTTCGTCCGATTCTTCAGCGCATCATCCTCTCTTGTGGTTTGTTGCCCAATCGGCGGTTGACCTCCGCAACCCCGATATCCTTGGCGCAATTCCGCTCTCCTTGGCCCGATGCCCGACGTTTGAAGCCTTCTGTCGTCCAATATCCTGACGTGATCTCCTCCGACGCAACGTCAATTCCTCCTGCGTCAACTGTCTAATCCTGATCGAGTAGACCTGTATCACTCAAAATGCAGTTAAACATCTAAACACAATCAATTAGTTTCATCATCAAAACCCGAGATTCAATAACTACAATGTAGTGGCCTAGTACATCCGTAATTGATGAATCGAATGAATTATTATGGAGATAATAATTCACTGAGTCGGAAAAAGTTTTGATATGTATGACTCATTGCCAACTCGATATTGGGCCTAGAGGGTCACACACATATGATAGGTGTTGCAATGAGTAGAGATTAAGATATGAGATATCCACTAGAACCCTTATCTTATTGAATTTCCAATAAGCCCCTGAATTATTGGATATTGTGGAGAAGATCCAATAAGAGCCATTGAGAGATTATTAAGTAGAGATTCACTAATCCAAGAGGCTTTGGTAGTTAGATGGAGATCCAATACCCAATAGAACATGATCCATTAAGGTAAGTGTTATGAGCATAAAGGCACTAAGAGGGGAGGATGCATTAGTGCTTTTGAAATAAAATTTCGATTTGAATGTTCAATGAAATATACATATCAAAAATACATTTAACATAGAATGTAAGTATAGTGAGTCGTCCTAACCTACGTCCACTCTTGATTCCTCTCCCTTCGAGGCTATCGGTTTTCATTATCGATTTTCTTTTTAACGAGCGAAGATCAACTATCTTTATTATTTTTTTTTTTTTTTTTACATGAGAAACCTTTCACACTCATCCTTTATAAAAAGTAATCATACATACGGAAAAGACTTAATACTTTTTATAATACTTTTATTAATTTTTACTCAATTCTTACCTTATCAAACAAACATGATATTAACTCTAAATAACTTTAAAAATAGAAGAAAAAAAATTTAAATCCCCCGTCATCGAAGCAACGGCAGGAACTGGGTGTCACCCCCAATTTGCCGCCTCTGTTTTGCGGAGGTTCCTACCATCCTCCATTGCGAATGCTTACTTACTGAGGCATCTTCTTCCACTTCGTTTGTTCTTCCCGCCTCGATTTCACCCCCGATCGCCAATTCTAGGGTCCCGATTCCGCCTCGATCGCTCGATCCTTCGCCATGGGGACGGGCTGCAAGTCAGCGTTGCACCATCTGCACAGGGACAAGGCCAGGAACCGGGTGGACGACCTCCAGTCCGCCATCAAGGATTGCCGCGCCGCCGACGTCGCTGTCCTCGAGGAGCAGGTCTACCAGAGGCTCCGCGAGTGTTGGGCCGAGCTCAACCAGCCTTCACCCACCACCTCCCTGCAGGTAATCGAGTCGGAGGCCGATCTTTCTTTCTGTCTGTTTGTTTGTTCGGTCGATTTGGAGTTTTCGGTTGATTCTTTGTGGACAGGGGAAGACTCCTGACACTTGGGATCTGTTTTCGTAGACGCTCCGTCTGTTGCAGCTGAGCGAGGAGGAGGATGATGCGACGAGCAAGCTGGCCGAGTTGGCGTTCGGGAACACACCAAAGCCCGAGCTAGTGGAATTGCAACAAGCTGATGTTGGAGCCGCGCAAGGTGGACGGGCTGCCAACTTTCAAGAGGTGAATACAAACCTAATCTTCTTTTCTTTGTGCGTTACCACAATTTGGTAATTGTATCTTTGGACAAAAAATAAATACACCGAGAGGTGAATACTCAGTCCTTTGCTTTCATTGTTCTAACCAGAGAATTCGCAAGTATATTCAATTTTGATGGAACTCTAAAGGCAGAGAAGAAAGCTCTTCATGAATAGAGTGAAAAAGAATATGGCCCATGCGGGATATTTTGTTTTTGAATAAAAAATCAGGATATAAGATAAGAATATGGCCCATTTTACTTGCATGTTATGTGGGGATAAATATTTTAATAATTTAAACTTATTTTTTCATTAATTTGTGGTGAAAGTTGTCGAATTGGCTTCTTGCAGGAATACTATGTGAATCAGAATGTAGTTGGGCAGAAGCTCCCATATGCTGACCACTAAGAGAGCAAACTCCAGACAGGGCCAGATAACGTGACTTGCCATGAAGGGGTCAATCATTATAATTATCAGCAATACAATATGCTTCAAGAACTGCCCCATGATCTTTATGTTGATGTCGATCCTACTGAGTAGAATGGCCGAAATGTGTTTCCCTATATGTCATATGTGCTGCCAGCTATTTGCCCTCCGCCTTCTGCATTTTTAAGGCCAAAGTGTGCTCTTTGGGATTGTCCAAGGCCTGCTCAGGGCTCAGAATGGTGCCGAGACTATTGTAGCAGCTTCCATACCACTCTAGCGATTAATGAAGATATGCCAGGTATGATGCTGGTGCTTCGCCCTGGAGGCATCGATTTGAAGGATGGTCCACTTTTTACTGCTCTTAGCGCAAAAATACAAGGAAAAATTGTTGGCATTCCAGTATGTGAAGGTGCAAGGTCACCATGGAATGCTTCAGGTATGGGTGTACTCCATCTTCAGTGACATTTAAATACTGCTCATTTGTCAATAATTTCTAGCCAGCTAGTTCACCCATTTGAAAACTCTACTGTGTGGTATGTATGGTTGTGTCTACTTTTCTCCTTTTCTTCTTTTGATGAACTTAGGATTGCCAGGAATTTTTGTTTTATGCTGCAGAGCTATTGATCTTTGTGTTCTTGAAGACGAATCACTAAGAGAATGGCTTTTTTTTTGACAAGCCAAGGAGGGCATTTGAGAGGGGGAACTGGAAGCAAAGTTCATTGCCAGATTATAATGGCCGTGGTTGGCATGAATCTAGGTAGCAAGTATTGAAGGAATATGGGTGGTTCAAAAGATCCTACTACATGGATCCTCAACCGCTAACTCACTATGAGTGACATCTGTATGAATATTAGATCAATGATTCTGAAGCCTTTGCATTATATAGACTAGAATTCAAGCTCATTGATCTAAAGAAAAGTGGCAAGGCTTAGTTGACCAGTAATTCACTAGTGGATCTGCAACCGCGGATGGGAAGGCTCAAAGCAGAGAACAGTGTGGATTATAAGAAGAATACCAAGAGCAGGACAAAAGCAAATCAGAAAGACAGTGCTGGAGACTTCTATGTAGCTTCAGACGTGGCTGATCAAAAGGACAATACTCCAAATATTTTCCGTGCTCTGATCCAGATAGCTTCTCTAGATGAGAACTCTGCCTATGAGCAATATGCTTGTACGGTCAATAGCTTGAATGACTGTTATGGAAAATAGGAGAATGTTAGCAACCACTTGAAACTGCTGCATTCAGACAGGTAATCAGCATTTTCTCACTCATTTCTGGTAACGAGTTGTTTTGCTTCAATTTACAGCATACAGCCTAGCTGTTTGATGCAGCTAATTAGTCACAGCCTTCTGACTCTGTTTTTTTGGTACTTTATAATACAAGTCTGCAGTATTGAGGATCAGCAAGTGTTAGAAAAAAAGAATCATTTTGAAGCACAGCAGCTTGATCATTCTGAAAGTTACAGTATGTTGCCGACTGTAATTATGTCAATTGGCTTGACAGTAGAGCATCTCTGTTTTTGGGATGCATCTTTTAACTGGAAGGACAACTAACTAGTTATTGCATGGCTTTTTGGAATGGGAGATGAGAAATTGTATGCTTCTCTCGGTCTCCATGGTGCAGTGTTTTCCTGAGATTTTGAAAAAGCTTAATTTGTTAGTGGTTCTAGTCATCTAAATCTCAAATCTTTTTGCACTAAAGGCTTGCTGGCGCAGGCTAAAGCCTGTTTGAACCCTTTTTTCTGCATCTGAAAGCCGCTGTTGTGATTTTGAGGTTACACCCTGATATATCAGTATTTTGTTGGTTGCAGTACTATATAGTTATACAGGATGAAGACAGATGATGCAGCTATTCTGTTGTGAATTACTTGGAGGACAGTGTGTTTTGTTCATTCTGAACGTATATTGCCGGTCAGAGTGTGTAAAATTGAAAAGCAGTGAAATCTGATTGTGAGATAACAGTCCTCAAAATGTAGTCCTCATGTATCAGAAATGTTGTTCCTCAAGCAATAGCAGCATGAGTTCTTTTATGGTATAGATGAAGATAAATGTAACAGAAACTGCTGCTTGGAATCTCATGCTGTCATGTAATCTGCTAAACTGACCCAAAGCTTATACGATGTGATTGAGTGAGCAATCTTCAGATATCAAATGATGATAGCCACGAAAGCCAGCCTACTTTGCTTTGTGAGATGGTAATGGAGGTGGATATATTTCAGCACAGAGTGCCCAGTCCGGTGCGTAATGGAGAAAGGGTGCAGAGGAGAAGTCAGCCATAGATATATCTGATGTCCATAGATCCTGTTCCTCGAATATGTTCAGCCACTCATGCTCAAAGAAGCACATCGACAGCAGGGTAGTAATCAAGGCAAAGGACATCTGCAACTTATCCATGTTTCACTCAGATTTCTTACTCCATGGCCTATATCATAAGGTTCTTGTTCTTTTGCCAATAACTTGTCTTTCTTAAGTTGTTTTAATGAAAAAAGTACAATTTCAATGGTATGATAAATAGCAGCTCGAATCGAGTCAAGTGTGTTGCAGAAAAAGCGATCAATAAATGCAGCAGAGACTTCAGTTGAACAGACGCAGCAGCATCTCTTTGTTCGAGAGAGGAGATCGGTTCAACAAGGAAGCAAAGAATAGTGAGGCGCACAGATCAACAAATGAATACCTTTGGAAGTAGAAAAAGTGACTAGAGCAAGGCCAATACACAAAAGACCATGCACATCAAGCTGCCAGGTGCTTGCTACAGACCTTCCTGATCTCCCCCGTCTTCCCCTTCTTCACCCTGATGGATCCCATCTTCTCCATGCCCGCAGCGAAGGCATCGAAGAACCTGACCTTGTCCCTTCCCAGGCCCTGCACCAGAGGCCTCGTCCGCGGGTCCAGGAACAGCGCCTGGTCCGTGGCCAGCAGCCCCATCTTGGCCTCCAGGTTGCCGTAGTACATGTGATCGAAGGAGAAGGGGGTTTGCACGTCGAACGGCGCCACCACGTCGTTGTTGCCGCCGGAGCGGGGGCACGACATCCGCAGCGCCTTGAGGAGCCGCAGGTCGATCGAGGGGTCGGGCTCCCCGGTGCCGCGGAAGTCGTACAGTCGGCTCACGAACTGGTCGCAGTGGGAGAAGCCGATGGTGTGCGCCCCCGACAGCGCCACCAGGTCCTCCGTGCGAAACCCCTTGGCCGCGAACAGCCGGATGAGCTCGTCCACCGTGGAGTTGGCTCGAGGGAGGTTACCCCTCACCTTCCCCGCCATCGACACTCTGCTGTCCTTCCTCCCCTTCTTCACGCCATAGTTCGGCCCTCCTGCCTGCATGCACTCAACGATCTAATTAAAGGGAAATACCAATATACGCTTCATTTCTCTTTGTCCTTCCTCCTGTCACAGGCCATCTCAATCATGAGGAGATGGTGGGAGTGTTACACAGTGCATTTGTCACGAGAAATAATGGCCAAAGAACACATGTGAAGTGGATCTCTTACATCGAAGCAGTGTCAGATCAGTCGCTTGACACTGAGAAACCAGACAAGAAAGGATGGGATAATCTAAGCGGCTACATGTATCAGACGGCTCAAAGAAAGAAGACACTCGACTAAATGGCAGACTTTGAGTTGATCTTGAGAACGAAAACAGAACCCAGATGTCATCTACCAAAACAACAAAATCTTATGATTATATATTTACAGCTACAAGTAGATCCAGTTGTCTGCTGTGGGCTGTGAAACACTATCTTCTACCTAGCAAATAACTCCAGGCCACACCTAAGTTTGGCTTGTGCAAGAAGCACATCAAGGAGAACCTCCAACACAAATGAAGAGGCTGATGGAGACCAATTAAGGATTGCTTTGATGATATCATGAACGGTATGAGGTGCATGCATTCTTTTCGCTACTCCTAGTAGGTTATCTTTATGGCTTCATCGTTACGATAAGTATGAGAGCTTTGAAGGAAGTACCAGGCGGACGAAGTCTCTGGCAGCCATGGCAAGGATGTCGGCGCAGGTGACCATGCCGGGGCACTTGCTCTCCACCAACGCCTTGGCCATTTCCACTGTCTCGAACGCCTCGGGCGCCAGGTTCTTGTTGTCCTCCACGTCCCTCTCCACCACCACCTTCCCGCCGGTGGTCGGCGCGATCAGTATGGACGCGTCGCAGCCCTGCATCCAACACACGCGGCGCACTTTAGCCAGTGAAGATAGGATCCTGCTACAATGCGCCGCGCAACACAGATTTTTCGGCTTTACTTCGACGAAGCAGTCATGGAAGAAGAGGCGGATGGTGGCGGCACCGGACGCCGGCGAGTCACGGAACCGTCGGGCGGTGACGGAGGCGACGAGCTGGTCGACGTGGGGGCAGGTGTTGGCGTAGAAGTCCAACGAGAGCTGGTGCCGGACGGGGACCCTCTTCCTCTTCGTGGCATTGCTGTAGCCGCCCTCGACGAACCCAACACAACATGAGACGAAATAGAACCCCAACGAGAACGTGAGAAGGGCGACACGGAGGAAGCTGGAGCGGCCTCCCATGGCAGAACACAACAGCAGAAGAAACAAACACGCTTTGCCTCTCTTCTCACAGGGAGGAGGAGGAGGAGGAGGAAGAGGAGGAGTTCCAAGAAGAACCAAGCTGCATGTGGGATGGAAACGATGTGCCCCTTGCAGCCATAAATGACGTGGGAACAAGACATCTAATGAGAGAATCCATAGCCCGTGACCTAAAGTGTGTCTCTTCTGGGTCCATCGCTGAGGATAGACTTCAAGCCACACATGCTTGGTTCCTTTAACCGCGGTCTATGTTTTCCGGTGTGCATCATCTAAAGCCTTTAAGAGACTCAAACCACATGCAAGCCACAGCCATGGTGGAGATCCCTACGTATGCCCACGTGACACGGCCATGGACATGGCAATACAATAACTTTAAGGACATAACAGCCGGGTAGTTGGTGCCTACCATGTCGGATTTAGATTGCTTTTTGGTCGGATTAGGATTCTGGTGGGAGATGGATCTTCAGTCAGATTCTGCAACTGTGTTCTTCTCACTTGGTTGCATGGAAGCAAAGGATGATACCCCCTTCCTACATACCTCCAACTATGCACCGCTTTCTTTTGCTGGGTTGTCTTCCAAAGGAGAGCTTATGGCTTGAATTCCTGATATGAGCTACAACTTGGGGACCAGGAGGAGTGGGAGGTGGGTGGTGGATCAGCTGAGTCAAGTTTTGTTTCAAGCTTGCTGCCTTTGTGTTCTTGGCGATTCATGGCTTGTTTGTCTGTTTTCTGACTCCGGTTTGTGCTGCCTTTGTGTTCTTGGCGATTCATGGCTTGTTTGTCTGTTTTCTGACTCCGGTTTGTGCTGCCTTAATTCTACTGCTGTAACTCTTATAAGTTCAATATAAGTTTCCAATTTACTGCAACAAAAACAAAATCTATTTTAATAATGTGATTTTGATATAGATCACTTAAGTCTGATTTATTTGTATCTAAAATAATCTTATATTTTTAAAAACATAATATATAAATTTTTATAAAATCTTAGTTAATAAACATTAGAGTTACTTACATGATATGCTGACTCATAATAAATAATTAATATAATGACACATATAATTTAAGTTAAAAAAATAATTAATATCTATTTTAATTGTTATAGTTTTAGTTATGGAGTACTAAAGCTCTTATGATTTGTTCATGTCTAAAATAATCTCTACATTTTAAAAAACGTAGTACATAAGTTCTTCCTATCAAGTTTGAGTTAATAGACGGTAGAATCTGCATACATGACATACTGACTCGTAATAAATTATTAATATGATGATACATATAATTAAAGTTTAAAAAATGGTTAAAGTTCATCTTATCAAAAAAGAGAAAGCGACGGAGGCCATAGGAGTGGACGAAGGCGGAAAGGTAAATGTATGAGAGGCTAGAGGCGGAGGTAAGGAAGAGCTGGACCACCATGTTGTAAGCACGATGGGTGGAGGTGCAAGAGAGGACGAAGTGGAGGTGGTGAGGACGAAGAAACATAGGAGGAAGAAGAGGGACTAGGAGACCACAGCGTGTCTAACGTCAGATTAGTTGACGCACATTCACTTAGGCAGGATCGGAAGCTCCTAAGCTTATCATCAACACGAGAAAGGCAGTGTGTGTATGACGCCCTATTAAGTAGTAGTAACTCGGTGCTGCTAGTGGTTGTCACTTCCATGACAACATCTCATCTCGCTATTGATGGTGATCTTAGTTTTTTTTTTAACTTTAATTATATGTGTCATTATATTAATGAGTTATTGTGAGTCAACATACCCAGACTTTAACGTTTGTTAACTCAAACTTGACATTAAGGATTTATATACTATGTTTTTAAAAATATATAGGTTATTTTAGACATGAATAAATCATAAGGACTTAAGTAATTTATGATCAAAACCACATAAGCTAAAATAGATCTTAATCCTTTTTGAACCTAAATTACACGTATCATTATATGAATATTTTATTATGAGTCAACATGTCAGTTAAAAAAGCTCTAATATTTATTAATTCACACATAATGGAAGGAACTTATATATTATATTTTTAAAATATAAAAGTTATCTTAGATACGAATAAATCATAAGAGCTTAAATGATCTACAATCAAAATTACATAGGTTAAAATGGAGCTTAACGCAATGTTCAATATTTGTTATGATGTTTTGAATGTTTTGTAGAAAGTTTTTTTTTTTTCAATCTATTGATAATTTATTTATTATTATTTGATCATTTGTCCTGAAAGAATGATAAAACAAAAAAAAGACATTATTCAAGGAAATTTTTATCTGTCAGTACTTTCTTTATCATCATCAAATTATTTATCATGAAAGGATGATAATTGAAAAAAACATTATTCAACTTTAACGTGTTTTACCAAAAACATTACACCTCTATTCAAAATATATTATAATCAATCTGGACTAACGCTGAATCGGTTTGGCTGAAAAATTCGGTTCAACAAAAAATCACTCATATTTTATATATGAATTCTATGAAGCTTAAGTCCATGGAAATATTGCATTGAAAGAACGACGAATCCAATACTGGGACATCACTTGGACAATGATGAAATGAAACTATGTGACCAGGAGATTCAAGCACAATCCATCTAAACAATATTTAATCTGATAGAGAAGACAAGATGCATTGATAAATACTATTATCACTCATGAGAGCAGGGTAAACTATGCTCTGCATGAGAAGTACACTTTTTTTTTTTTTTCTTATAAAGCTCGTCATCATCATCATAATAAATAATCCTCTATCAAGTTCAATTAACTTGTTGATAGAAATATATAATTAATTAATTATCATCCGACACGTAACTATCACATGCTCTAGATCATCTTATATCTCTTAAAATATTTTATTCACTCATGTAATCATGTATACACATATATTTTTAATAAAGATTTATCTTTTTTTATCATTCGTTTACTCGAAGACTTGAGATTATTAAATTAAGTGTCAGAGGATATCGAATCAAAAAATCTTTTTTATTCCAATTTTCAAGTGTTACACCCAAAATTTATTGTCTTCATCTTAAAAATATTTTAAATAATTTTGTACATACGATTTTGAATCACATCACGAACAACTAAGCTTATGATGTCTCCAGTGCCACCTCAACACAGGAAGGAGACATGACTTGTGGTTGACCGCCTCCACTATTGGGTACTCTTATTCATCAAGCATCGAACAGCACAAAGCTTCGTACCGTGTCTCACATGGCAGCCAAAAAAAAAAATCATTTGATTGATCAGATCATGATTGGAAATAAAGTGTTGATTGTTTTGTTCTATAATTATATTTGTGATTATTCTTCCCATGTATCGGATGTAATTTTACCTTGTACATTATATATAGTCTATTTCTATTTCCCTCTTTGCATTTATTATCTCTACATTCTCAAACTTTCACTAATTTTCAAGCTTTAATACTTAAATCATTCAATCCTCTTGAGAAAGAAATAATAATTACAAGTTAATCTCATAATTTAATTTTCATATGGGTAACAACATGAGTCTTCTAAATTATCAAAGAAGATTCATAAATATATTCATGTGCTCAGTTAAGTAGTCCATGATTTCATCAAAAATACAAAAAATCATAGGCATAATTAATGTAAGTATCAGATATCAATTATTTTATTTTATGATAATTTCGAGATAATATAATCAAGAAAATTAAGAAAAAAAATTCATAGATCCAAATAAGAAAAAAAGACCTTTTTTAATGGTGTATAGAATCTTTTTTAATCAAAGGTTGAATATATTTTTCGAAAATATCAATTAATTTAGCTGGTAAAATTAAATCCCCAACCCACAGATTTCGAAGCAAAACCAACGGCCAGTATATGATCTTTCACCAACTGCCATGTGGGGCCAACGTCTGATGTCATCGCCCACATCATCATATATATTTATATTTATATTTATATTTCTATTTATATTCCTCCCATTATTTATTTACTTATATTGCTTCCTTTGTCCGCGCACGTATATAAACGACGCCTAAGCTGGGATTCCATCGACGCCTCTTCCCTTTGCCTTCGAACCTTCACCGCACTTCCCCTTCGCGCAATCGAGGGTCGCGTCGAGTGCAATGGCGGCCAGACTTCTCTTCCGGCAGCTCTTCGAGAAGGAATCCTCGACCTACACTTACCTCCTCGCCGACCTCAGCCACCCCGACAAGCTTGCCGTTGTGAGTCGGCCGCTCACCCCCCTTCATTCGCTTTTCCTTTGTTGACTTGCATTAGGTTGCGGTAGTTTCCTCTGTTTCTATTAGATTGTTTGGTTCATTCGACAAAACAAGAATTTTTTCCCAATCAAGATGAGTTATTTTTAGTTTTATATGATGCGGCTGATCGGGGATCCCTCGGATCCTGATTTCTAGGTCCGAACGAAAGATGCTTCGTTCCTTGAAGTATGGAATCTTCTGTGTGTAGGAGTTTAACCTTTTCATCTGGATTGTTTGAGATTCCAGGACGGCGGAAGTCAATGTTGTATAAAGTAGAAGTCAAACTTGTCTACGACAGGGGTATGTTCAACATGAAGTCTAAGTTTGCCGCAACGTGTTATCACAAATAGCTGCAATTGATTACATCAAGCACCAGTTAAATGATATATCGTGGAAGAACTTAGCTTCTGGTGCCTTGGAAGGTTGATCCTTAGTTATTGTTCACTGGTGGATCCAAAATTTCCTCTGGCTTCTTTTCCAAAGTTTGTTGAACTTTTGAGTTCGTACACAAACCTGCTTCTCGATGCCTTCTTATAACTGTGTGTTAATGCATCTCTTGTCATCGTCTTTTCTCGTCACTGTGTATGGAGCATGGTTACAGTGAACATAGATGGGAGAGTTGATCTTATACCTGTGAATTATGAGAGAGCAGGCGCAGGTATGGTTTCAGAGAACTTGGGGCTAATAAACAGTTGTTCTGAGGCATAAATCAAGTAAAAGAAATAGACTGTGGAGCTTCCTGTTCTGGTAGAAAAGTTAGTCTACTATACATTCGAAGTTGGTATCCTACTCCTTTGACTGAGGATATTTTAGGTTTTTAGGTTGAGAAGCCTTATTCCACTATGGTTGACTCTGATGGTTGTTAAGTGATCAACTCACATTATAAAACATGTTAAGTTTTCCTGTTGTAGATTCCAATATTAAGATGATTATCTGTCTTCTACTCCTCTAGTAGTTAGTTGTTGAAGTCCTTCAATGTTAATATTGTACTCTTATTTATTATTTCCTAAAGATTCCTGCAATCTCTCGGTGTTGATTGTGGTGTAGCAGCGTCTTTATTGAAAGGATAAAGCCTATGATGTGTAATATTTAAGATAAAGTTCTACCTGATAAGGTAATACTTGATATATTAAAACACAAAGCTTAACAGAACATCTTGTAGTCATCAAAAAACAAGACTAGTTGACTATTCGGATATTTGTTCTGGAAGTGACTTGTCTAACATCTCAAAAGGTTACCCACTCAATGGTTGTGGTTTATGAACTCCTTTTGTTATTCTTCATCTAAAACACCCCTATACTATTAGAAACCTTAGGTATAGTAGAATTTGCTTGTTGGTTGCTTATAAGAACTAGCTTGATCTTGAGAGTTTTCAGCTCAAAAGCAATTATTTCAACGAGTAATGACATGCTTCTTCATACATTATCCATGTGTTAGGTAACAGCAGTTGAGGCCTAAAAAAATATTCAGGTAGCACATTTCACTTTGGATCAAGCTTTTACTAAAGTTAAATAACTTGATGATCTTGAGTGAGTTTTGAGCCACCCTTTTTGGTGTACACTTCAATATTCAAAGAATTTGTCTTTGGTATCCAAGATAACATTCTTGAACATGTCGTATTGCTGATTGAAGAATCCTGCAACATACTTTCACTCTTGGTCCATGATCTGGATTAACTATCAAGTTTTTTTAAATGAACTACTATGATTGTGTTTGTAATTGTTAAAAAAAAGATAAAACAGAAAAGTATGCTTTTCCCTTTAAAACTATGCAAACAGTTCATATGTTAAATATCTGTCTTTTGTACAGCTTATTGATCCGGTGGACAGAACTGTTGACAGAGACATAACTCTTGTTAAAGAACTGGGGTTGAAACTTGTCTATGCTATGAATACTCATGTCCATGCTGATCATGTTACAGGAACAGGATTGATAAAGGTATGTGCATCTTTATACAAGTCTGTTTTGCTGATAGCATATTGTAGGATATACTAGTGTTTTATGAGAGAGAATCATTCATATACTGTCATGAGTTTTCCCCAGAGAAAACAGAATATACTTATGCAGATTATGTACATGCATTTGGTGTGATTATGTCCCTTTTATGTTCAATTGGATATATCTCTTGCAGGCTAAGATGCCAGGTGTCAAGTCTGTCATCTCTAAAGCTAGTAAAGCAGTAGCTGATCATGTGGTTGAACATGGTGATAAAATATATTTTGGAGATCTTTTTCTGGAGGTAGGTGTATACGTTTGGATAGGTGTAGTGAACTCAATCAAGGCATTGTTCGAACTTCTATTTCTTTGCCTATTTTCAATTGTCATATGCCTCCCATCTTATTTATGTTAGTGCATGTCATTAAGTTCTGGAGTAAATTTAAGCTCTTTCATATTAACTATCAAAGATTATTGTTTATGTCGTTTATATTAATGCCTTTGCCACTGCAATTCTTTATAAGGGTAAAGCTTATAAATCTGACAAGATTGGTGGCAGAGAAACTTTCTGGTGTTTTGTAGATTCCAAGAACATTTCTAAATTACATATTGACAAGGAAAAGGTGTTATTAAGCTTAACATAAATGTTCAACACAAACCTCTTCACAAGGTTTTTATTGAAGGATAAAATACACGTCAAATTAGTTGTTAACTAATTTGTCATGTTGGCCGCCTATATTGGATGCGCTTATAAATATGATACCATGAAATGTCTAGTTTTGATTATAAACATTATAAAGACGTCCTTGGCTGCCACTTGACAAGGACACATATTTCCATAATTTTGCAGTTGGACATTCTAATATTTGTTTGATGAAAACTAAATCTAAAACAAACTTATACAGGTTCGTGCCACTCCTGGTCATACTGTGGGTTGTGTCACCTATGTAACAGGAGTTGGATCTGATCAGCCTTATCCACGAATGGCCTTCACTGGTGATGCGTTGCTGATTCATGGCTGCGGAAGAACAGATTTTCAGGTACAAATATTTGAACTATCTTATATTATCATAAGACATATCTTAAACTTTTCCTTGGTATGAAACAAATCTAATTATGAATATTTGAATGTTATCCATTTATAGTTGTTAGCAGAAATAAGTTCTAATATAATACCGTTAAGAAATATTTAAAATAACTATATGACAATTAGATTTTAGGTTACTGTGGTCTTTCAATTGTTGATCTTAGAATTGGCCACATTCTTTAGTTCACAAAGGAGTCAGATCATGCTAAATGCATTAACTACGGCAAGATGATTATTTATCTTCTTATAAATTGGAGATCTACCAGTTGCAGGAATACGTCACTTACAAATATTTCCTGTTCATTCTTGGCATTCTTAGGGTTGTTATTATGTTTATTCGGTTGGTGGAGCTAGATAGCAGATGCTTTCATAAGGAAATTTAGATTTGATATTACATGGTTTCTATCATTTTTTTGCATTTAGTTACTATGGTTTTTGATGCTTTTTGCTAAAAGAAGTGGCAAGGTTCTTCAACTGCAAACTTGACAAGCTTTATGTTAATGAATTTCTTCTGTGCTTGAACATGATACACATAATTTCTTGCTACTGTTGTCACTATGTCAGAGAAATGAAGTCTCTTAATTTATTTAGTTTTGTTGTGCTAGTTGAAACCAGAAGATCTCAGTTCTATTTTCAAATGAAGTTTTAATTGAATGGTCTGCTGTACAGGGTGGAAGTTCACATCAGCTGTACCAGTCAGTGCACTCACAGGCAAGAAACTGTAATTTCATGTGCATGTTTAAACATATTTTTAGGTGCATTATCAATTTAATGGTTTATGTTATTACATGTATCAGATATTCACATTGCCAAAGGATACGCTCCTTTACCCTGGTCATGACTACAAAGGATTCACGGTAAGAAATAACTTCTTGCAATTTTTCCTTATCACCAGGCTTATACATTCTGTTTCTGCATGCAGGTTACTACTGTTGGAGAGGAGATTGTCTATAATCCTCGGCTAACAAAGGATGAGGTGGTATCCCTTGCAATGTTTCCATTTTTTGATGGAGATATGCTAAGTATCTTAGTTATGAGAAAGGCACAATTTTTTCTTAAAGATGAAAAAGATTCAACCTCTAGCTTGATAAATCACTCACAAGGGAATTATATGTAGAATGAAATCCATATGAAGACAGTGGTACTAATCCAATAGTTAATTTGAAATGACAGAATAGCCTCTTGCCTATAGTCGAGCTGATTCATTATTCAATTCATTTTTTTTGTTTTGTTTTTTCCTTGTTAATGTATCCTTTCTAATTACTCTTATCTTGAAATTTTCTTCACAGGAAACATTCAAGGACATCATGGAAAGTGAGTGTTGATAATATTTTAAATTTTATATATGTCTACCTGTAGATTTTCACTCGCACACTATTTCTACCAGCAAAGCCTTTTGTTCTAAATATGCTCCTTTTTTTCTGTGTTCAGATCTAAACTTGGCATATCCCAAGATGATGGATGTTGCCGTACCATCTAATATGGTCTGTGGGCTGCAAGATATAATCTCAAAAGTCTAAATATCTTCCGAATGAAAATGTTGTAGGTGTGGTTCCCAGCGCACCATAGTGTTTCAAAGATTGCATGTTCCATTTTGTCAGTACAACTAGATTTTCTGAGTGTTGATACTTAAAGAATCTCCTGTCTTTACTAGTGGAACCTATTGGTTTTAGAAAAATAAAAAGGTCCACTATCTTGTAATGTGGTGATGTTACTAGTTGAGTACTACATTCTTGGCTTTCAACTATCGTTGAGGAGCCATTTGGTGTGAAAAGACAAATTTTCTACTCTAGCTTTTAATTTGTTTTAGATCATTTGTATTAAATATGGTCCAAGCAGAACTATGGATCTCTTGCTAACAACATCATCATCAAAACCCTTCTCTTCTCTGGTTCATGATGATATCAAGGCAAAACAAATTTCAGTTCTTGTACACCTTTTTTTTTTCTAAGCTGAATATCAAGGCATGGTGATATATTTAGATCTCAAGTTGGCAACCTGTGTTTCCTTTTCCTATTTGTGTCAATTATTATAGTTATAGTCGGATGCAGTAGCCTGGAGAGCATTGCTTGGAGCAAGGGAAGTATATGAAGACCAGTGCCATAGCAGGAATGTGCAAGTTTGACACAAGGCATTAATGGCAGGAAAAAGCTATATGAACCTGTAGGATGCAGTAACTGTGATATTCTGTGAAGAGAAGATTGCAGTAATGGAAGTATGTGAAGGATTTGCAGGAAAAGCCACTTCCTGAAATGTTCATGCTTCAGATTTGTAATATTGATGTCTAACAGTATGGTGAGCATAACATGGAAACAGAAACATCCTTTCTGTATTCAGGGGAAGAGCTGCACATATCCAGTCAATATGGCAACAGACAAGATGACTGCCGGTGGTAGAAGCACAAATGCTCCAATTGTTGCAAAGAAGACGGAGTCATTTCTTTGTTCAACTTCATTCAGGTAAGCCTGTCGCTTGATGTTTCTTTTCTGTGATATGGTCAATGTATTCAGACTTGCTTTCAGCTTCTTACCAAGTGGAAGGATGAACTCACCATCTCTGTCTCCTACTATTTCAGAAAGCTGTTCTCGGATGGTAGGTCTGGGGGGATCACCAAGACTGTCATAACCTGTTTGCAAAGTCATAGTGAGTCATCTTTGACAAAGTGGTGGTGATGCTAATGCTAGCTGGTAATCCTTTTTGACAACTTGTACATACCACTTGCAGTAGGAGAGGAAGATGTCAGTTGTTCCAAGAGATCCAGTTGATTTCGTGCCGTTGAGCCTTTGAACACACACACAAGTTTCAGATTTACTACAAAGAAAATGCTCAAGCATACATGTTCACAAATTTGTTTGAAAGAGTAGAAGCATTGTCGTCCTAAAGGTAGAGGCTATCAACAACGGAAGCAAAAGAAGAACCAAGGTAAGGGAAATGATGAGTGTGTGTGTATATACAATATGTATATAGGGAGAGTTCAAATCCTACTTTATTCATCCTTTCCCTTGTTCCTAACAAAGTTCTAAACTATATTTTTTTCAGGTTTCTGGCATTCATCTATGGTCATCATGATCATGTCCTGGAAATTTTTTTATGGAAGATCACTTTGACATTGAAAGAAACTAGTGGAAGTTAGTATGACATCTATGGCTCTAACTATTTGGTGCTTGCCCGAAGTTTATCTCTTGAGTCTTGACCCAGGTACTAAAATTTTCATTAATATCCCTCTTTACTAATTGACTACACATTTATATAGAATGAACAAGGATAAAATTGCATGCTGCAGTAAGCATCTTGAAACTTCCGTAATGATAGAAGACAGGTGATGTTTTATCTTGAAACTTCTGTAATAATAAAATTCCATGCTGCAGTAAGCATCTTGAAGCATCTTAAAATTGCATGCTGCAATAACCTAGCAGAGGTTAGGTGATTCTTGTTTTCCTTTTGATAAACAAACAACCCAAAAAATACACTACTGATTGATAATATATTTTGATAGAACACTTTGTTATGGGCAATTAATGGCTGTAAAAGAAAACTATATTATTTCCATCTTTTTCCCTGTACTAAATGATTATTTCTGGTATCTGGCTAGAATTCATGACGCTATCTATATATACTAAATGACTCTTTCTTCTACATGTCCGAAGATTACTCTTGTAGTCAGAATTGTAACAGCTATATAGCATTTGAACATCCAAAGCCAAAGAACTGGTCTACAGCAGAGTTTCTTTTCTTTTTCAGTTTCTATGATCTCTACATCTTTGGAGTTGAGATCGTTGTAGTATCCATTCCAACAAGAAAAAGAAAGAAAAGCACAACAAAAACAAAGGTCAGAATCTTTACTGGTTGGACTGGTATCCTCTGCAACACTCTCTGATTGTGATGCTTTACAGGGAGAGAAACACTTCTCTGAGCTTGTGGGCTTGAACAGCACACTCTGGTTCTTTGTTGGCACTCTCTCTGTAGCCTGAACCCAAGGAGGAGGCTTGGGGAGAGAAGAGGAAGGGGCGAAGTTCCAGGCCATGGATGATCTCAGAAGCTTTGAAGAAGTCCATGTGATTGTGTATTATTAGGTTGAGCTCCAGCCACAGAACAAAGAAGAGCTTAACACCACAAGTACTAGTGAGAGGGGAAGCTTGATACAAGAACACTGTGGAAGTACTTGCATGAAAGGAGTATCTTTAGGACAACCAGGTCCACTATTTCAGCCAAATTGTCCATACTTGTATTGGATCAATAACTTTAATGGTTCCCATTTCTCCATGGTCTGAAAATTTTGCATTTATAATTATTTAAGAATCTCCTTGCAGGAAATACATATATATATATATATATTTATATTTATAAACATAAAAGAAGTTATTAAAATAATTTTTTAAAGGGATAAGACTAAATTTGCCCTTTAGTTTAAGAAGGTTGTTTGGATGAAAAATAATATATGTTATAAATTATTTTGTTTACTGAATTGGACCTTATGAAATAAATAGTATAGGCTGATATTACCTTTGGGTCTTCCGTTGAATATGGTTTCTTTCTTTAATATATCGTGAGATGCTAATAAAGTTAATGTACTTGATTAGGTACTTTGTAATTTACAGTTAATGTACTTGATTAGGTACTTTGTGAATTTTTTTGAAATAAGAGATGCTTGGGTGAGAAAAAAATATAAATATTATTGGCCAATTCTCTCTCTCTCTCTTTCTTCTCGCTCTCTCTCACTTAATCTGTTTACCCCTCGGATCTCAGGTTACCTCATCGTGAACTCCTCCCTCCGACTCCATGTCTTCCCAAGACCACCACCATCATCACCACCACGAAGGCGATCGCCACCATCATACCCATGAGTAAATGTCCTCTCTTCCTCTCCTCTTTTCGTTTTGTTGATGCCACTCGTGGGGCGTTTCCTCGTCTCTCTCATTCACGGGCTGCTCTTCTGTCTTCTTGATGTGGTTTCCCGCAGAGAAGGCTCCTTGGCCGCGGCATCGTGGGTCGGTCCGGATGGGAGGGTGTACCACTCCCACGACGGCCTGGCGCCGCACTCGCACGAGCCCATCTACTCACCGGGGTTCTTCAGCAAGCGCGCGCCGCCCCTTGTTGACAGGGACTTCAAGGAGCGCGCTTTCACTGTCGGCATCGGCGGCCCCGTCGGCACCGGGTTACCCTTCTCCTTCCTCTTAAATCAAATAAAACAGCTTTAAGTTTCAAAGATTCTTAAAAAAATATTTCTTTGTCAATTTTTGGACTTGAAAGGTTAAAATTTTGGCTCAATGTTGTCACATAAAGGGATCTCTCAACTTCTTATGGACCAAAATTTTAAGTAAATCATAATGTATTTAGGTTTTGGTATAAGTAGAACAAGTATTACAGAATATTTTGTGGTGCATCTACACACAGTGTGTGAGCTATCTAACTTGTGGTGTCACTTGTTTGACCAACGTTTTATTTTGGAATTAAGCTCTATTATCAATACGATGACTAAGTTTTGCTTGGTTTATGGATACTGTTAGTTTGATGTCAAATGCAAAGGATTGACTTGAAGACCTTACCATTTCTTAGTGAAACTAATGTTACACACACACATTGCAGCAAGCAATATACCCTGGAAGTTCTTTTAGAAAAATGACAGGTTCTAATAGTGTAATTCCTTCTAATAGTGTAATACCTGCTAAATCTCTTGGGCCAGATGATGTCATGGGTATAAAAATATCACAATATCTTGCATTTGAAGAAATTAAAAAAAAAAGGAAATGAAGTATACCGTAGAACCCAATTGCTGAACATCTGGGGCATCAGTGATGATGAATGTCTTAGATATGGTGGATGTGCTTCGGGCTAACAACAATGTTTTCTGATAGGTTTTGATTGAAAATAATGAACAGTATAAAGAAATACAGGGATCTTAATAAACATGATGCTTGCGATGAAAGTGAACATGAACTTTTCTAATAATTTTCTGAAAATTATTGTATTGTACCACCTAATCTTGAATTCAGTTAAGATTGTTTTCTGAATTTATGATCGGATGCAAATTACTTATAATTTCAAGTTTTTATCTGTACCATGGTCTTGTCATCAAGTAGTCAGTCTAGTTTCTAAAGTGATTTTTGATGTGCTTATCTTCTTTTTTCCTTAGTGTGCTAGGAGTTCCTTAAGTCAAAAAGAGGATCTCTAGGATATGATTGTAGTATTTACTCACACAAGGTTGATTATCTATTAACATCACTAATTTTTTGCATGATGCAGAAAAACAGCTTTAATGCTGGCACTTTGCCAATTTCTACGTGACAAATACAGTCTTGCAGCGGTAAGTATGAACTTCGAGATCAATGCAGTTTAAGCTTTTTGTCCTCTGTTTCTTTGAATTTTTTGTCAGTGGATGACAATGATAATTTTTCTGGGGAAACATGGAAGTAAAGAAGAGAACTGGATATCTTATTTATTGCAATTTATTTCAATTTCTTGATCTGGTAGTTATTGCTCTCTAAAATCAAGAGGTTTAGAGGGACACATGAAGCAAGACTTATGGAGAAAACTTTCGATTAATGTTGACGTTGTGGAAGTGTTGAAAGGCCGAACTTGTTGTGTTGGAATTGATACAAATTTGACAATTTTAGGTGCTTAAGGTATACTGTGAAATAAGTGCTGTTATAATATTTGTGCTTATTCTTCTTCTTTCTTGTTTGGTTCCTTTGTTTTAAGCTTAAATGATATTGAACTTTGCTCCAAAGGATGAAAAAGAAGGAATTTTATACTCTAAAAATTTGCTGCCTCATTAAGAAGTTTTACTTTTGAACTTTCTAAGGCTGTACATAAGAAATCATCAATGACATGCTTGAACTCAAAGATAATGCCAATGAATCAGCAGAGGTTGCCCCTTGAAGCATAGAAGTTGTGCATTGCATCTTTTGTACTTTTCTATGATTCACATATCATGGGTAATTTATGGAACCTCTTAAGCATAGTTACATAAAGAATATATGGTTGCCACTAAAAATGGTAGCCCAGAACATGAGATTACCGCCACTATGAGGTTTAGGGAGGTCCAACATAACCAACCTTACCACCGCGAGAAGAGACAGCTTCCATATGATTTGGTTTTGCATGAGAAATACACGTTCAAATTTTTTTGTGCAGAATGCAAATCTGCCATATAGCGTTTCTTTGCTTCCTACAGTTTTCAATCATATTATATATTATAAAACTTCATTGTATTAGTCTGGTTTAATTCTTTTAATGAGTTTTTTATGACATTATCCAGGTAACAAATGATATATTCACAAAAGAGGATGGAGAATTCTTAGTGAAGCATGGAGCACTTCCAGAGCAAAGGATTCGTGCTGTTGAAACTGGAGGCTGCCCACATGCTGCTATACGAGAAGATATAAGTATTAATCTAGGCCCTCTGGAAGAGCTATCTAATTTGTATAAGGCAGACATACTTCTTTGTGAATCTGGAGGAGGTATTTTCCTCAACTCAATCTTCAGCTAGAAAATTTATTTAGACCTATATATTATGCACCACATATTTGAGTATCAGTTTAAGAAAAAGGTTGACTTAATTCTAGCCTTAAATTTGGGTGTCAATGTGTCATGTCAGATCAAGATGTATATACTTGAACAGAACTCTCAACCCAAACTAAACCCATTTAATAATCATCAGAAATATTCGAATCCAAACCTCAACCCATTTAATAGTCATGTTACCCAACTTAACCTACTTGACCCTTTAATATAAAGGCTTGGTCAAATCGTGTTAATCATGACATGATTAATCTATTTTCAAGAAGACTTCACCTTCTTACATGATTTAAACGCATTCATTTATCCTAATCATTTAATGGCACAATTTGAGTTACATATGACTCAAACATGGTACTGTTTACATGCTAATTAAAAAAATTGCATGCTTAACATGTTTAACTTGATTATTAATCGGGTCAATTCAGGTAAGTAATGTCAGTCCCCCAAATCTGAAGCCGACCAATTTTGCTAATCAGGTTAGTCAAGTCAACCTATCTATGAGCCAAATCCAGATAGGCTCAACACAGACCTAACTTATTTCTGTTGGGTTCATGTTGGTTTGCTATATTGGGTCAAGAATTGACAGTTCTATGTTAGATCTTCTTTGTGCCTTATTTCTTGCTTTTAGAATAAAAGTGCTGGGTAAAATGGATAAGCTGATGTTGATATTACTGTGGGTAAAATAAATAAAGATGAAATCCTATATACAAGATAAGGACATACAGAACATAGGCAGAGGCTGTTGGATGAGAATGAAAATCGACAATGCTCGTCTTTGGTGGTTATGGAAATTCTTATGGAGAGAAATTAATAGTCCTCAAGCTTAGGATGTTTTAAGATGTACAAATGTATTCATCTTCTTAGGTAAAGTTGGTTTTTGATAATTTCTTGCACGCTTTAGGTATTCAGAGGATGCGGATCGGCAGAAATCTTTTGTCATGCCAATATGCATCATTAGGTCATCCTAATTTAGCAATGTACAATTGTCTTAAGCAACATTTGCAAATGCCTATGATTGGGAACATTTTGAAAGCATAAAATGTTTTTTAACTATATATAATCCATAGAATATCAACTAAGAATATTTTTGTGATCTACAGACAAGCCCTTTTATGTGTGGAAGCATCCTGAATGATTATGGTGGTTAAAAATTTGTAATCTTAGGCATGAAAAAGCATTTAACATGTAAAATGTATTAACATTGATCTAATTGTAAGATTTTAGGGATGGCCTTTCAGCATTAAAAGTAACATCTGCAAGTGGTATCCTCTTCCCTCCAATGACTATGAGGCAAGATCAAATTGTTCTTCTGTCTCAAATTGTTTTCAGGTTTTCCTACATAATTTTGTATATTTGGCATTTTATGGGTTTTGCTTGGCATGTGATTTAATTTTTTTGACTTTTTGGAACTATTTTGACTGTTGAAAGACCTTTCTGGTTTCTGGACAAGATTTATGATATGACTAGAATAATATAGGCTCCAGTTAAAAATGACAACAATGAATGGGCGATGCATTAGTAATTTGGTGGTTATGAAAGAGAATCTCTTGGGCCTTGTTAACTGAAACCTTGATGTATTTATTTGGTCTTTTAGGACCTTGGGGTTAGAAAACTTGTGTTCTCTTCTCACTTTGTAATGTATTCTTACTAGCAAGGATTTAAACCTTGGTGAGTTAATTTACTAATCATATGCAGGGTAAAAGAAATTCACAGCTTTATTTTGCCACTTCTTTACTTGTTCTTTTGGCTTAACTGTTGTGTTCTGATGCTGGTTGGTTGTCTGAAGCTGGACAAGACAACTTTTCCTGTTTCTCATTTATTTATATTACTTATCCCTTCTGCTGTCTTTGCTGTGCATAGCAATGAGCCGCAGATTGACAGCTCTTCTTCATAGACAGAATGATTTGATAATTGAGTATGCCTTTATGCTTTCTCCTATAAAGCAGGGTTCTGATGTAGTAAATTATTACTTCATTTATGACGATCAGAATCTGGCCTGGTAATTGTTCCTTTTTTTAATTAATTTGTGTTGCATTAGCACTCTTTTCTTTGTCCTTCTTAGATGAGTTATATGGATCCATTACATGGTTTGTTAAGATACATGGTTGAAATTAATTGATCTTACTTGTTGATGCAGATAATTTAGCTGCTAACTTTAGCAGAGAATTAGCAGACTATATAATTTACATCATCGATGTTTCTGGTGGTGATAAAATACCTAGAAAAGGCGGACCAGGCATAACCCAAGCAGATCTTTTGGTATGCCAGAATGTCGGTTTCTTCTTTGTTTTTCAAGTTACAATTCCCTACTACTCACTTTGCTCTATTGCCTAATACTTGCAATTGAACTGCGAGTATCATCTGATTATCTACATTTTATGTCTTAGGTAATAAACAAGACAGACATAGCACAAGCGGTCGGAGCTGACTTGAAAATTATGGAAAGGGATGCACTACGCATGCGGGATGGAGGGCCTTTTGTTTTTGCTCAGGTTCATTAAACTGATATAAAGAACCAACTTAAATATTATGCGAGATAAACTATCTTTAGTGGTATTCTGACAGTTGAATCATTGTAGAAAAAATATAACTTTTTATTGACAGTTGAATCATTGTAGGAAAAATGTAGTTTTTTTTTTAAGTTAGAAAACATCAGGCTAGATAAACTATCTATAGTGGTATTTTGACAGTTGAATCATTGTAAGAAAAATATAGTTTTTTGTTGACAGGTGAATCAATGTAGGAAAATTGTAGTTTTTTTTTTAAGTTAGAAAACATCAGTTTAGCTAAATTGCTGAAAAGAGGTGAAGACCTTTATATGTAATTGATTGGAGAGTTGGAGACTGATAAAGAACCAAAGGTGACTCCACCCCCTAAACGACAAAACCATGTGAGGTCCATCTCCAAACGAACAATTCCTCATGGTTCAAACAACCTGCAAAGAACCTGCACCGGCCATGGTACCATGTGTGGCTCACCCTAAAGTGGACAATTAGCTGAGAGAGCAGCTACATTGGTGATGACTAGTTATTGTGTTTTAGAGGTTTTTGTTCTCATTCTCTCGGTTGAATTACTGAATTGGTATTTGTCATTTCATTGCTCCCAAGCTTAATCCTTTATTTGCTGTTTAAAAATTGCATATATCACATGTTAGCACTTTACTCCCATCTTATATCTTATTTCAGATGAAACTACTTCAAAAGAAAGAATAATCTACAGAGGGTAAGGTGCTGGACGGAGTGCCACAACCCACTTAAGTTCTTTCTATTGACATTGCCATGCTCTATTTTTTTTTTTCTGGTTTTATGACCACAAAAAAAAACTAGCATATATAAACTACATCTTGATACAAAATGGACTTTTCTCTTGTACAGCTCTTGTTTTTTGACATGGTGTTTGAAGCTTATTCAGGCTGTCTACTTGCAGGTGAAGCACAGAGTTGGCGTCGAGGAAATCATAAACCATGTCTTGCAAGCATGGGAGGCAGCTACCGGCGATCGGCGCCGTTGATCTTGATGTATGCTCCCTGAATCAAGCTTTGCAACTCTCAAGGCATGCACTTCCTAATAAGTATCGGCACATGTTGAGAACTAGAAATGTATGAGGACTGAGGAGTTGGTACTACGTAGGATCTTTAACTTAATGCTTTGCATGTGCATTTGTACGATCTCCACAAGAGATGGTCCTTGTGGTTGTGGATCATGTTTGCCGCTAACTCTTTTTAAGGGTTGAGAACACAGTGAACTAAATTAGCAGGGCGTTTGCTGGAGACACACACTCTCTATATTTATTTTGCGTTCAGCAGTTATGATGAAGTATCAACATTAGCAATAGCAAGAACACACATGAAATTTACATATATGATCAGGACAAGGAGTGAGTAGTACTCATGATAACAGTTCTGCTCATTGATTACTGTCATTATATATTTTATGTCTGTATTGGTACATTATAAATTTGTTAACGCCAATTTTTGATGGTTGATTCGTCATAATCCAATTTGTTTTTAGAGAGAAATCGATTTAGAAAGAAAGGTTGAATCCCTCAGTGTGGATAAAGAGAAATTTCTGATTTGCATGTAAATGTTTGATGTGGGAGTAATTAGTCTTTTCATCGAACAATTGATGGGCATCATCAGTTGTTTAAACGGTGCCATGGATAACATTAGGCCGGTGGGAAGAAGAAGATTAATATCTCCAAGAGGTAATTGATATCATTGCGACTTTCTCAGCTTCTTTGATTTAAATCGTGCATTAAAGATTATTAGAAACCAAAGGAGACCAATTTGGAGCTCTTCTCTTGCGAATGTCTCGGAGGACCAACTCCATCGAGTGTGACACCGAAGTCCTCGTCGCGTAAGAAGCCGGAGTTCGTCTCTCACGGCGTTTGTCGCCGGCCTGAGGAAGCACAGGATCGGACCTACACGGCCGTCGAGGACGGGAGCTTGATAGGTTCGGAAAGGCGTCTCTCTCTCTCTCTCTCTGTGATCAGTATCACGTATCTTGATGCCAACTTAAGATTTGTTTCGCGAATGTTCTGGCCATTGAGTCGGGAGTCGACGGCCTCTTTGTTCTTCTCCGCAGGGCCCAAAACGGAGATACCCCATACGCGTCGCCTCGCCGTTCGAAGCAACTAGTCGCCGTTGGTCGCTCCCTTGATGGGAAAAATTAAGAGCCGGTAATCCCTAAATTTTGATGCTTGATGGATTTCCTTGTCCAAAATCCTTCTCCTTGTTCTTGCTAAAGCCCAAAGTTTTATTCGATTCTCAGATGGTCACAAAACCCATATTGATGCACGAATTGGTATTTTACTAATACGAGCTGAGATGTGATGTGAGACTGATTAGGTTAATTTTTGTGCTGTTTGGCGGAATAGTTCTTGTCGATGGGTCAAACTAAAACCGTGTACCATTTCTGGAATTTGTTGTGATTACAGATCTTTCTTGAGTTTCCTCAATGCATGGAACATTACACGGTTTCTTAAGGTAAGAACATTTTACATGTTTATAGGAAAAAATATGGTTTCTTGAATATATATCTCTCTTTTAAACCCCATCATTGAAGAGATAAGAATTTGAATAAGTGCTTTGGGGCAATATTAGTTGATGCATATCACAGCTATGCCAATAAAAGAAGTAGGCAATAGTTTGAATTGAAATGAAACCATTAGGGATTGTTCCTTCTCTTCAAGTTTCTCTAACTTCGGAGAGAGAAATTTTCAGCTTGAAGAGAAATGTAATTTCCGTTTTTAATTTCTTCTCTTCAAACTGGAGAACAATTCTTTGTCTTTACTTTTCTTTAGTTATTGCAAGCAAGCATGGGCAAATTTCTCTCATTAGTACTTTCATTTGGTTATCGCAAGCAGACAAGAGAAAGCAACCCTCTCTTTGGCCAAACAGTCCATTAGATATAGATAATTGTCCATTTTGTCAAGTAACACTGGTGGATCTGTAGTGAAGCTTGGTTGAAATTGATAGGTGATGATAACGTCTCCCTTTTTTTCCTGTAGTGAAAAAGGTTTTCTTATGAAATTTCTTCTGTTTTCTATTGCATATTATATTTGCTTATGCTTGGCTTATCTAGTCATTCAGTGGGCCAAGAAAGATTAAGTGTCTGATCTTATATCTTGTACGACGCTTTACCATAGCTTTTAGTCTTGTTAAGATTGTCCATGGTGGTCATCCATTGAACTTGCTTCTGGCAAAAGAAAATATGCTTGACATGAGGAACTTTCATCCTTTAGATATATTTCTTATCACATCCTCAACAGAAGAGTAATACACGACTAATTTTCAGTGAATTGAGCTCCTTATTCTTGTGTCAGCAAAGCATTCATGTGAGTTGCATATTCTCTGTTTTGTGTATTTGCTTAAATGATGGATTTTTTTTCCGTATGATATTGCTACTTGGTTCTTTATATACTTCATTATTTACTAAGTTCACGGTACTTTACTTTCTTGGCTCACAGCATATATACCATATGCTAGTTTGCTTCTTGACTTTCCTGCCAGTGTAAGATCTTGTACTAGAGTGTCCCTTTGGCTTCTTGGTTCTAAAGTTCTAATCATGTTATATATTCAAGTCATCTAATGGGATGCAAGTCATTCAAGAATGTGTCCAAGTGCATGATTTCCGAAGAGAATAAGCAGCATGAATGTAGTTGGAAAAGAGTTTAAGAAAGCATTGCTTGAAGATTTTGATTAAATTGTTTCTTATTTTCTTATTCCATGGGCCGATTCCCTATACTAAGTTTTAGTAGATATTTTATGGATATCAGTGTCACAATGCTATTCTTGAATTCAGACCACTTTAATGATGTCTCACTTATCAGCTGTGTTAAAATAAGAAAACATTTCAAAAATTTTGGGTTTGATTTGGGCCAGCTATCATATCATACACAATTTCAGGTATAGATCCTGGTTTCATACTCTATACAATAAATGTATGAAATCCATGAGGAATCATACTTTAAAATACGTCGAATAGTGGTCAGATCTCCAGGTTATCAGGCTCCATCAACACCCCTGCCTGACTTTGGGCTAGAATACATGCAGAATTAAGTTGTAACACCTTTGACCACCCTTCATTCTTCTTGAGTTTCACTGTTGCTTCGCTAATTTGGCTAATCATGTAGCAAAAATTAACAGAGATGTAAACTTATATGATGGAGCATGTTTCCTTTTGTTTCATTATTATTTGTTATATTATATTATTTATATAATATGATAATGCATGCCGAATATATACAACATAACTTGCTTGGATTTTTAGCTGCCTTTATAATTTACCACATAAATAGCTGCTCAAATGAGTATCAAATGTCAAGTTGTAAACTCTTAGAATCGTGATTTGATCATAGGGTATAGTTATTGTTAATTTTTTTAAGTTAATTATTTTGTCAAGTTAGTTATTGAGGCGGAATACTGGCATTTGTCCCATTATTTTGTCAAACATGGAGGGAATTGTTCAATCCCCACCAATATGAATTGTGTAGATCATTAAGAAAAAAAAATTAATCACTACTGCTACCTAGATCATAGGCATAACAATTTTGTGGGAGCTGGAGTGCAATTGAATTGCATTGTTTCCGCTTTGTCCCCACAGTTTTCAATATCAGCTTTTTAAGTTATTATAAAGTTAGAGACGCATCTGTACTTATTTCCACAATCAATTTTCCTATGACACTCCAGCCAATTGCAACAAGGATGTTATTGAGATAGTAATTATCACCAAGGGTAGCTGTTCCTATTCCCAGAATAGCTATTTTTGAACCAAACATGGTTTAGTGTCATGGATAAACATAATTGTCATTTTATGCCTCCTATTGTATTTTTATACATCATCATAGTGTTATGGTTTAGTGTTCAGAGTAAGCAAGTAATCTTTTCACTAAAACGTTTATCCTGTTGAATGCTAAATTATTTCTTTCTTAGAAAGTTAGTGATAGAGCAATCAAGTTTATCAAACATGAGTTTGTACAGTTCTGAACATCATCTTTCTTCCTTATTTGGATTAATTTTTGTGGTGTGCTTATACGAGGATCATTTATAAGATGAGTGCATGATTTGAATTTGTAAAACCCATGTTGGTCTTATTCTGTTGCCCCTCATTTGTCCTGTTTGGCAATTGAGTAAATTGCCAAAAACATGATTTATGTTTGGAAATTGGTCTTATTCTGTAGCAGCTCATTTGTCCTGTTTGGCAATTGGTGTAAATTTTTTTTACAACATTCCTAGATTTTCCTCTACCCAATTAGTTGGGACTTACGGTTTTGTTGTTGTTGTATGTTTCTGTTGTGCCAATTTGAGTTCAGAATATTTAGTTGGTGATATTTATGCTTGAAGTATTGTCATAATATGAACAAGAACAAGTATATTGGCAGGTCTGATCTGCTGCCAAGATGCATGGATTTGGACACCTGTTAAAACCAGTGTCTCTCTGAAGATAATTTTGACTCACTCTTCAGAAATCTCATGGATTTATCAAACTCAGTAGCCGAGCATGAGGAAGTGGAAAAAGAGTGGGTGATAGTTAAAAAACAAAGGATTGTCATTTTGATTCCCCCACCATCACCTGTAGACCAACCTGAGAGTCCTGAGGCAAATTCTACCAAGTCAACAAAAATCATCAGGAGGAGCTCAGGTAATCCAAAGAAAAGGGGTCGCAGGCTCTCGAACAGCCGAAGCTATAAACCTACTGCAACCATTTCTAAGGGTGAATCTCATATTGAGGTTGAACTTAAACCTTCTGCAAAACCTTCTGAAAATGGAACTCAAACTGATGGTGAGCGACTGGGATATCAAAGATCATTACAAAACCTTGTTTCTCCAGTTGCAATCGGTACTACAGATAATATTCAGCATCATGCATCTCGGATGCCATTGATGCAGCATGCACCACTAACTCATGAATTCATAAATGGAAATTGTATGGTTTATTCCAAAATGCAAACATTCATGTTCTCAAGAAAAACTGGAGGCATTCCAAGGCTACCAATTGGTATGTCAAAGGTTGCAAATTGGAGATTGCGCGCATTAAACCTTGAGAGGAAACTCCAAATATTGGGAGGGCTTAGAACCTGGCTGGTCTCAGCGGGGCTCGGTCAATTCATTCATATTTTCGAGAAGGAAAAAGTGGGAATTTATCAGTTAGTCAATCTTACAATGAGCAAACTCAAAGATATGGGTGCAGATGCAGTTGGGCCAAGGAGGAAGCTGATTCATGCCATCGAGTGTCTCTGCAATCCTTACTACACCGAGGAATGCAGTAATTAAACTATTCAAATGAATCTCTCCTTCTGTATCTCCATCAACTTTCTGTTCCTCTTTGCCGCATAAAAATTTTGATGCTACATATACCGACATATGCTCTGGAAAAAGGTATAAGACAGTCTGCTCTCACTCGTGAATACTGGATACCAACATTCTCAGTGATCAGAAAATTTGTAGCTTAACAATTTATCAAGATTATATCGTTCATGTACATGTCGAAATTGTTATCTCATACAGTAGACTGAAACTCTGGGCTTGTACTTGCATATGCTTCAGGATGAAGTTAAGATTTTAGTCAGAAAAGTTGCTGAAAATGATGCCAAAGTCAGGTGACATAAGACATTTTAGCCATTCTATTGGTTGCTCCAGTTGCTGAAAATGTTAACTCGAGTTGAAATCCATAGTGTTAGACCTTTCAAGTGAAGCTCTGGAACCCCACTCAAAACTTATGCTCTTTATTCCTAGATTTTTGCGTGTGGTAATGGCTTGAATCCTCATGTATTAGCAATTACAAGAACAGGGCTCTATTCTTTATTATATTGTGGGTTCCCTGCAGATCAAATCATACTACAAGCATTTGAATTCTGAATCCTTCAGTCTTGAAGGAACTCGTCGATCTTGTGCGGTTGGTTGACCAACTTCTCTTGCTTTCGGTTGATGCATGTAGAACTTCCGGTGTGACAACAGCTGCTAAGAGTCAACCCCCCAAGTAAGCAAATGTCATCAGGTCAAAAACTATTTCAGAAAGAAGTCATTTTTAGTGTTAAGAATATTGATTTATGAACTTTATATGATGCAATATGGATTGTTCATTTCATGTTTTCTTCTTGCTCCATGGATTCTGTCACAAATAACTGGAAATCTTGACATATTTCTTAGCTGGTCATTCCAACCTAACTCTATTAGCTATACAAAGAGTCCTAGTCTGGAGGCACCAAAACTGCTGTGAGCAGGCTAATGATACAAGTATATGCACCCAATTCTGTTTGATTTCTAATGCATTTGTTGGACTTGGTTCATCTGACATTGGATCATTGTTGCAAATGTATTGGTCTAAGATCAATAAATAGGTTGTCTTTTTTATTTAACAAAAATAAAAAAAAGGATATATATATATATATCCTTTTCAGAATTTACCTTAAATCACTCCTCTCAGGAGGCCTTTATCCAAATTTATTAGTAGATCTGATTAAGGCCTTAAGTTATGGAGTGATCTTCTTACTATTGAAATAGTCTTCCAAATTAGCCAAACGGCATAAAGCTAATAGTAATAGATGGAAGGGGTCAAACCAACATATTTGTTGTCTATGTGAAAACCTTTCCTAATAAGCCAATCACCAGTTTGCCAACGATTATAGAATTCAAATAAAATGTTCAGATTGCACCTTAGCAAAGAAAATACGATATGAACAAAGGAGCATCCGAAGAAAAATATGGTCAATCTCATCAACTTAAGAATCGCAAAGGAAGTAAGGATGAATGAGTAGCGATGCCCAAAGCAGACAGTATAAGAAGAGATACGCAATTGACAACGGAGTAATTTTCAAGAAAAACAAAATAGTATATGTATGGTAAGACTGAAAATTTTCATATCAGAGACATATTGAGAGGCCAAACAAATAATAATAATAATAATAATAATAATAATAATAATAATAATAATAGTCCAGATTCATTTATGTCACCACCAGAGATCTTTTTTACCTGATCATTTAGATTACAAAATGGGTCTACTAGTTCCAATGGGAAACATCTAGCTTTAATTGATGAAAATAGTATGAAATAAATTAATAAAATAAATGTTTGAGAAAGATTTAATAAGCTTAGTTTAATGTTTATAAGAATGATGATTGTAAATAACATAAATACTTCATTATCGATTGCGACACAAGAATATTTTTAAGAGTTATTAAAGATATATTTAAATCTATTGATAAGTCATTAATTCGTACATTAATAAAGGAATTGATTATGACTAAGTATGATGATACTCGAGGGATTGGGATCACATCCTCAATATAGCTAACAAGATTACAAAACTTAAAGCATAAGCATTATTCATGAAAGTTGACGAGTCTTTTTTTATATGGTTCATTCTTAATTTTCTTTCTCTTTAATTTGACCCATTCAAGATAGAATATAGTACAAATACAAATAAGTGGAATTTGAATGAACTAACTAGTATATGTGTTAAGAAAGAATTAAGATTGAGGTAAAAAATATCTTATAATATTCTGACTACTACACAAGGAGTTGGTAATAAGAAAATAAAATTGAAGCATCATTCATCAAAGAAATTTATCGGGTTTAAAATTATTAAATAGACTAATGAAAAAAAAAAATAAAAACTTGATCTTTCGAATCAAACATTACAGAAATTCCATCTATTACGAATAATATATAGAGATTTTTTAAATCCAAAAATTAAAAAAAAAAGATTCATCATTAGCAATAATAGATTTGTAAAACATCCTGAGCTGGAAAAAAAAAAAGTGAGACAAAATCTTAGGAGAAAAAAAAAAAAGGAGAAGAAAGAAAGAAAGATTGGTTGAATATGATTTCTTATTTTAGAAATCCAATCCAACCACATCTATTGTTTAGTTGAATATGATTGATATGGATTGCTGAAAAAACAAACAAAAAGTGTGAGAAATCTCACCTAAACAAAATGAATGACATCTTTTTCCTACTTCTATTTTTTTTTTCTATATTACTGTTGTATGCATTCAAATGAGAAGGTATTTTATATATCAATCGTGGATAAGGACATATCAACATATCCCCATTTATAATATCACAAGATGACAATGAGGAAGCTCTTAAAAGAAAAGGAAAACAGTCTTTACATGATGAAGGATAAAGAATCCAATCACAGAAAAGGGCTCATATAATTACATACAATGATTAAGAATGACAGTGTGTCATTCTTTGTTTTACAAAATTGTCACTTAAAAGAAGAATTAGAGCTGACACAAATGAGAACAAAGAATTTGAGTCATGTAGTTTACTACAGTGCATGGTAATAAAGATGAAAAAGAAGCCTCTCGGAATGCATATCTTTGTTCCTTAAAAGATCAAACATCAAAATATGAGATGCCTGCAAGACAATTGATCTAAGATATGGAGTATAAATAGATTGCAACATCAGTATTACGCCCCTTAATGATGACCTAAATCTGACCATTACACTAAATGCTGACATTTATAGCCAAAAGATGAAGCTTCAGCAGCATATAACCTTCCACTTGAGGAATTCCATTATCAAACATGTCAAGACCAAAATTATTATCAAGAAGATGAATCAGAATAAGTCAGAGCATTCAGCAACCACAAGCAAATCAAACACTCTCAATAGATATTTTTTGCTTCTTAAAATCACACACTCTCAATAGATATTTTTTGCTTCTTGAAATGTTACACAACCATTTCAAGCTGTGTAACATCTAAATTTCAAGTGCCTGCAATCAATTGAGCCATCAAGGACTAACATTTCCAATCATACATGAAATCTTAGCAGCATGTAACCTTCAACTGACATCAAGATGTCATTAGGACATTCATCAAGTATTTAGCATAAAGAAGACCAGAATTTTTATGAGGAATAATGATCAGAGTAAGTTATAGAATTCAGCAGACATAAACAAATATGCTGACAGCATGCATTCTAACTCTTTCCTGTTTCCAACCCCAGACAAGGAGCCTTCAGCTTAAGCGAATCCACAGACTAAAATAAGGATCAGATTGTCGCCAATAATGTCAAAGCACTGCAGAATTAGCGGACTGGACAGTCACAAACAACTACGGTTGTCTCTGCGCTCATTTCTCCACTCCTGAAACCATCCTCGATTCCTACTCCAATCACTGTACTTTCCACAAATCCCTCGACCGGGCGGCCATGGCAGCAACCGTGACCAACCAACATCAACAAGATGTGCAATCATAGAAGAACAGAATACAACCCAAAGCCATCCCTTGTACATCGGAAGAAGAGAAAAATCGAATTTTGGATCAGATGTGGCAGCCACAGAAGAGGAAGAAGCAGCAGAAACCGCCGACGAGGACGACGGCCTCAAGGAAGTAGAGGACACGGAAGGTGAGGTCGTCAACAAGGGAAAACCGGAGCCTGGGGCGCTTCCACCTCCATGAGGCGGAGAAGCTGGGTTTCCACAGCCAACGGTGCTCCTTGTTGAGTTTCTTGAACCAGCCGCGCTTTTCAGCCATCGGTCTCCACCACCAAAAGGCCCAAGTTCGGGGGCTACCACGCTTGGAAGCTTTGCTAGCGACGTGTAGTTGGAGGGGCTATATATAACGGAGGACGAAGTGGTGCAATCTTCGGAAGGTTCGTCGACACGCGCTTTGGTTTGGCTTGCAGGCTTTTTTAGTACGACGAAGAGAGCAAATGCCTTCGCTCTCAAGTATGCGTTGAAATGAAGTAATGCCTCAGCAATATTCTTCTGCTTTTCAACAAAGATCTCAACTTTAGCACTCAGATCACCAAGAACACACATCAGAATTCCACCATGATTACAAGTAGCTGGCTGAGGAATCTACTTTCTGGTTGTTCTTCTCTTCTTACCAGATTACTGGATGTAACGACAGAAACTTAAAGCCTTGTTCACATTTCCTTTTGTGCTTAAAGGAGGCATCTTTAGCTTGCAGATTCGGCGTAGGGGAAGAACAATATGATTCAGCTGTGACTCTCAGAACATGGAGGTGCGGAAAGATGGATGGTTCTTTTTGACGACTATTATGCTGTTGATTGAAGATTAGGACTGCTCGAACGAAGCTAGAAAGAAGTCACAAACAACTGAGCCGTCGCGATTCGTAGTGATGGATGACTAACAAAGCTAGCACAAGGTCAGAAGAAGATTAGCTCAACGATAACAGGCTTCACCGGCACAATTCATACGCCGCAAGGAAGAGATTCTTCATAAACAAGCTTGACAACAAAAGTTATCCTAGAAATGAGTGAAAGACATCGAATAACTTTGTTTGGCTTCGTATTGTGATAAGCCAATCAAATTTTGATGTCAAGAGTGAATCCTTTTGATTATAGTTAACCTTTTCACTACATCATGGAAAAGAAATGGCTATTTCAACTACGAAAAGATTAGTTATTTCTTGGTTTCATTCATCTTGAGTTGCTTGCATATCGATCTTAGTTTTATAGAATAGACTTTTCAAGAAATCGTAAGCATAAAAATTATAATTTTATTATTATACAAAAATTTTAATATCAAAAGCTAAGATCAAATAATCATAAATCAAATATTATGATTGTATACCTTTTAATGTCGTTCAGAATAACTTTCTTTTGTTTTGCAAACGTATCGTCATCCAATTCGAATGAAGCAACAATATTTATCTACGAGGAATAACCATAACTATAGGCGATGGAATATGAACTGAAAATAGATAAAAGAATATTTGTAATCTTGTAACTTAACATATAAAGTCCCTAAAAGATTTTGTTTACTTATATGCTCTGAATATCTAAAATAAATAATCATAATGGTTCATCTCATCATTGTTTTTCTCGGGTTTTAGTAAAATTGGAATGAAAATCAGGTGATCTATTAGCTAAAATGGCTTTGCTATCAAAAAAACACATAATCTTATCCTAGTTGGACTTTCTTTATATTGACCGATAGTCGTAATTAGAATCTAATAAAATCTATAATATATTTTACCTAATTAAATAGAATTACATAATCTAACATTCTCTAATTTGATCTATTAATTGATAAAATATAAAAATAATTTAAAATTAAAATAAATAAAATAAAATTTTATTTAAAAATAATCTTACCTAATTAGATTTTAAAATTTTTGAAAAGTACCACTAATTTTATAAAATAGATTAATAAGTCTAATAAATATAATAATATTATATTAAGTCTAACTATCAATATGAGTCATCTCAATTATATATCATTAATATAATACTTTTTTCTATTTATCATAACACTTTTAGTATTTTCCACAATAACCATTGTAATTTATCTTATCAAGATAATCATATTATCATATTCAATTATAATATATACATATATAGATGTTAACATGATAGTAAAAAATAAATAATTTTAATTATGTAAGTAAAATATTAATTATAATATCCACTCAAATATACATCATCATATTTTTTTATGGGTTGTTCACGAGTCCAATCATAATCACATATTCTTTAAGTACTTTAGGTTATAAGGCCTTAGTAAACATATCAGTAATCAATATAACAGAACTTAAGTTATCAATTGATATTTATTATTTCTGGACTCTTAATCAAATTATCAAGTACCTTATATTATAATATCTAGAACTGCTAAAATATTTATCATAGAGAAGAAAATTACTGTAATATATTATAAAGTATCTTCAACAACTTAGCAATTGAGTTTGATCACACTAAGTTCTGAGATAAAATTTCATAATCATAAAACTTGATTAGTAACCTCAAAGCATATCATAAAATTAACTTTTATTTTTAATAATATAAATTATATTATATTATTTTTTAAAAATTATTACTTCAACTAATATAAATATAAATAATAAAGTGGGAAGTAAATTTATAAAATTAGCATATGAAAATTTTATAATCTTAAGCTGATCTCATTTCTTATATATGAGTATATAATCCTTTATCCACCTTACTACTTTATTTATTTTATTTATAGCCTTTCAATATTCTATTTATGGGTAACTCTAATATCTATCCAACTTTCTTTTCAATATTCCTTTCAACTTTCATTTATGAGTATAAGCTTATTCATATAATAAACTTTTAACTAGATATCCATAAGAAATATATTTTTTTATCTTTTTTCAAGTCCTTCCTAGAACATTAGGTTTGCCTAAAATTTTCATATATATAGTAATGGGTGTATCATAAGCTGAATAAAGTTGTATACTAAATCTCTTTAAAACGCAATCAATATATCCTTTCTGAGATAGTTTTAATATTCTTTGAGATCTATCCCTAAATATCTTAATGTCAATATCATACGCTATCTTATTCTGATCAATCATCTTAAAATTTTTAGTGAGTGACATGTTAGTCTCATTCAATAAACTAAGATCATTATTAGTAAATAAAGATATCATCCACAAACTAATATAATAAACTTGTTTCAACTTATCTTCATATATAAATATTGAATAATAATTTTTTTTTAAATATGAAGAAAGTAATAATATTATAAAACTTTATATGTCATTGTCTATAAGCTAGTTTAAAATTATAAATAGATTTTCTAAGCTTGCAAGTTAAACTTTCCTTTTCCTCTTTTATAAATCTTTTAAGTTATTCCATATAAAATTTCTCATCTAAATCCCTATTGATAAATGTTATTTTCATATTCATTTGATATAGCTCAAGATCATAATGGGCTATTAATGTCATGATAATCCTCAATGATTAATTTTAGAAATTAGAGAAAATATCTCATTATAATTGATACTTTCTTTTTGAGAAAAAAAATATTTGACCACAAGTCTAGTTTTATATCGTTCAATACTAACCTTCAAATAATATTTTATCTTAAAAATCCATTTGCAATTGACTCTTTTATAGTTATTGGGTAATTCAATTAGTTTTCAAACATAATTCTGGTCTATCAATTTCCAAAGTTTCTTTTATTGAATCATACCATCTTTCAAAATCATTATTTTTGATGAGTTATAAAATTGATAAGAGATTCCTTTTATTCTTATGGCATAATCTGATTCTTGTAGATATATTAAATAATTATAAAAAATGATAGGTCTCCTTTTCTTTTGAAATCTTTTCAAAACTCACAATTGTGGTTGTTATATAAGATCATCAATAGTGATATCAACATCATATGGGACCTTATTAATATTATTTTATTATTTATCTCTTCTAAATTAAATTTCATTATTATCACTCCCACTAATTCATTATTCTATAGGAATCTAATAAGAAGAGTATAATTATGATCCTCATCCATAAAAGTTATTATTCCTATCAAATCTGATAATTTTAATATTTTATCTAATTATTTCTTAATTTTATTTCTATACTTTTAAGAGTGTCAATAGCTTGAGACATTACATAAATTAGATATATATAGTCATACTTCGATATATCATCTATAAAGATGATATGATTTTTTTTCTTCATATAAAAGGAAACATGGAATGATTAACATATATAAATATTATTAATCTCAAGAATTCATAAAACTATATTTTATGTTAAATACTTGATTATAGAGTCATTATTGTTGGGAAATCTTGGGGGCGACATCATATGCGCAGCGGAAGAACAAGAAAACAAAATCTCCGATTCCCAAAGAGATGTTCATCGTCGTGCGAAGATTGGTGCGCAAAATCCGCGAAACTCAAAACTGCGTATAGAGTAGATTGTGTTACCTAGGGAGATCGTATATCCCTATTTCCTTGCAGATCTTTAGGAGAGGGTGAAGGAGGTCAAGCGTCCTCCTCTCTAGCGGTGATCCACACAGCAGGGTTGCGACGACGCTCCTCAAAACTCCAGGCCTGCTTTGAGGTGGAGAGGGAGAGGAGAATAGGAAAGGCAAGCAAAGGCTCTAGCCTATGAGGCTCTGAATCCCTCATATTTATAGAGGTCCCCTGTCAAACCCTAATGGGTCCTCCCCTAGTGGGTATTGGATCTGCATCCAATAAGACAAGGGCTCCGTCGGATATCTCATATCCGAACCTCTACTCATCGCAATGTCTATGTGTGTGTCCCTCTAGGCCCAATATCGAGCTGGCCGTGAGTCATACCTATTAGAACTCCTTCTAACTCAGTGAATTATTATCTTTGTAATAATTTACTCGACTCATCGACTACGGACGTACTAGGCCACTACGCCGTAGTCCCTAGACGATACAGGGGAATCTAATCCATTGGACCTATCTGTCCTCAGTTACCGTGTATCTATAGTCCCTCATCCATCTAATATCCCAGAGACCGTATATCGAGCATGGTGCTGTCAGACCCATACGGTTTCTACTCGAGTCTCGCTCTAATCGGATTCTCCCGGAGAACTCTTTCTCTCTCAACCCGAATGACCCTAGCCAAGGATTTGTCTGAGCAAGAACACATGGGATATTCCTCTCATGACACCGAGAGTGGATGATCCTCCATCGACACTCAATAGCCCTCGTAAGATCGACTACCACTCCCAATAACCAGTTGTACTAGATCTGGGACAGCCAAACCTATAAGTCTGGTATCAAAGAGTGGAGCACTCATACAGGACATCCTTGGTGTCTCAAGTCTAAGGACCAAATACACCACTAGGACTACGGAATCGCTGTCTTACAATAAGGCATCATAAACCATCCAGCATTCCGTAAGCGGATCAATTAGTGAACTAATTCTCTAATGAGCACCTGTACTATATCCCTAGTGTCCCTACACGAGCAGCTATAAGACCAACTGCATCCATCATATGGACGGGTATACAGCACACCAGTCTGTCCGGTTATCACGATGTCCCTTTCGAATAACCTATGACCAAGATTATTTAAGATATGTGTTTAAAGGTGAATCGATCTCATTATCGTGATCTCATCACGATCCGATTCCCATTGCACAAATCCAAGGACATCACAATATTTGTATATATTTATGCAATAGTTATAAAGTGATATACGCCAAAATATAATAAGCAAAAAGATTCTGTATCAAGTCACATGTACCATCACTCACGTGATTGGCTTGTTGGGCACCTATGACTAACAATTATAAACTCAAGATTCTTATTAATTTTATATAAGTTCTTATACAAATTTAATAATCAATTTTTATTAAATCATAAATATATTAAGTTTGTCATCACAAAAAGAAAGATAATATCCTATTAATTTTAGATAAAAAATAAATGTTTAGAATTATAAGAATATAGTATGCTATCAAGATCTATGAGATGAATTATTTTTAAACGTAGGACAAAACTATCACTTAAAATGATTCCTCGTGATGATGATCTTTCATGGTCCTTTATTTTTTTTGAGTTAAAACAAAATCCTATCTATTATTAATAACATCAGTTGAGACACAAAATATAATTCACCTAATTTAAAAAGAGATTTTTATAATATTTAATTTGAAACATATAAAGTTTAGCTTGTACCTTTGCCTTTAACTTTTCTTGTTACATAAACATACAAAGCAAATATTATAATAATTATTCACCTGACTTTTCTTGTTACAGAAATAACATTCATTTTTCTTTTATGAGTTTGTATGTTATTTATAAACTCAACTAATTTTTTTATGAATTACGCTTTATTTTTTATTATTATCTACTCCTTGAGTCATAATCAAAATCTCATGAGATCTTTTCTAGTTTAATCTTAATTTTTTCATAAATAATTTAGCTTATTTAAAATTTATTTATTCTTTATTTGTGTTGTAATGAATTTTAAATATAGAAGAAAGAAAACTAAGAATGAATTGAATGATAATATATTTAATTTTTTTGACAAAATAAGTCGTAGAATTTATCAAATTATGTAACATTGAGCTTTAGTTAACTCTTTTGTTAAGGTGTTAGCAAATGACTTGTTAATAAATTTTAATGAGCAAATTGATTTCTAAAATAAAATTTAAATATTATTACTAATTATAGCCTAAATAAATATTTTACAATTATTTATGTCATAAAATTTTTAGTAGTCAAGGTTATGCTTGTTCAACAAGTTTGAATAACATTTAAAAGACTTAATATAAATGGTATATATTCAAGTCATTTATAATAATAAAAATTATCATTATAATAATAAAAAAATATAATATTAAACCTTTCAGTTTTGTAATAAATATTGAATTATTGATATCATGTTTATTTCATCTTTGAGTGAAATATTAATATATTTAGTATTCACACAAGATTTTATAATTATGAAGGACTTATATCATGTGGAATAGAATTTATTATCTTTGAGTATACAACCCAAAACTATAATAATATCCAAAATAATATCATCCTACTTTATCACATAACTATTCGAAGTAGATATTATTTTGAGATTATCTAAATATCTTAATTATGTATATTATGAATTTTATTTTTTTAATATTATTTAAGACTAATTCTATAATATAATTTATAAATCTATTAGTCTAAACTACTTTTACGGCTAAAAGACTAATACAATAATATTAAATATTATGTAAACAATAAAATATTTATTATAATTCACATAGCATGAAGCCACTTTGATGATTATAAAGTAGATAAGACTCAATAATATAAATTATAAATAATATTTACAAAGTTTCCTTTAATGTAATTCATATAGAAGCCATTCAACAATAATAAAATAATAATTATAATAATTATTAAATATTAATCAAATTAAAAAATCATATGATGACTATAACAATGATAAAATATAATTATACCTTCATGTGAAAAATAAATATTTTTTATAATTTTTTAATATACATGTGAATAACCACATAAATATTTAAAAATAATAATTAAAATTTAAGTACCATAAGAAAATAAAAAAATTTATAAATATATTATATGAGAAAATTATAAAAACAATAATTTATATATTTTTTTAAATTTTCGTAAAAGACCTTAAATTGGTCCAATCAATCAATTTAATTGGATAAACCCATAATTGGGTAATCCAAATTGGATTCATCACACAAATCCAAAATTAAACAATCCAAATTGGGTTCAATCGATTTTGGGCTAACCACCAATCCAGTTAGACTATTCAGAATTGATTAAAATTATCAACATTTAATTTATCTAAAATGAAAATTAGGTTAAAATCTAGTTGTGATCAAAATCCAATCAAATTACAAGGTCATTAAAACCAAAGTCAAAATCATAATTTGATTAAAATTAAGGTTAGGCCAAAGTCATGATTAGGCAAAATTTTGATTTCTAAACAAATTAAGTCAAAATCTTAAAGGTGTATCTCAAACTTAGACTTTGACCAATTAGGTTAAATTTAGATTCAATCAAAATTAGGACTCCAAATGGCAGGCAAAATCTATATTTGATCACATTGACTGACATTAAAATTCAACCAAAATAGAATTTTGTTAAAATCAATTTATGGTAAGATTTGTTTAAAAGTGTGTCACCTATCATTGCAACTCGTTTTACCCTAATCGAAAGTAAATCCTTTGAGATACGCAACTCTTGCGTAATATATTTATATTATAATCTAATATACTATTACTACTGAGCAAGTCTATCTTGATATTTCATAAACTTGCTGGTCTAATTCATGTTATATATATATATATATATATATATATATATATATATATATATATATATATATATATAAGTCTGACATAATACAACAGAGGTCAATGGCTGAAGAAATGATTAAACAAATTGTTTCATTTAGCTGGGGAAGATAATTGACAGGAGAAGTACGCATGGGTGGTGGATTCTTGCAGCTTACAAGAACTCCTTGGAAGTCACAAGCAAAGTGGGAATGACAACACCTGCAACACATACATCAAGCACAACTTTAAAGTTCTTTGACATGGATCATCATGCAAGGTTGTCTGACCACTTAATGTACTACCAATTCATACACATACTCTTGCAAAGTTTGAAGCAATACAGAAGGAAAATAAAATGATGGACCAAATTGAATGAAGGAGAGGGGAAAAATGATCAAATTAACCACGGCAAAAGATGTCCTATGTGCTATCTTTTGAACTAAAAAATATGGAAACACTTTTGCCTTGTCCAAGACTTTCATTTTAAGTCAAATATTAGCAGATAAAACCACCAAGATAAGTTGAGCACATCAAGAAGAGTTCGTCTTGTCTTTTTCTGCCAAATATTAAAAGCTTCATTAAAATCATGACTCTCTCTCTCTCTCTCTCTCTCTCTCTCTCTCTCTTTTTCTGTATACACACATCTTTTTTTTTTTGATAAGTTGTATACACACATCTTTGTTATAGTGTATGTGAGGTTCTTTTGTTGAATGATGCACAGTAGGAAAACAACTGTGTTCAATCGCAATTGAACAACTATTCAAGTCTGGCCTTCTTGAAGAAACCATGTCCATATTTGTAGATCACTGCAGGTTGAAACAGACAGTAGAGAAGCGACGACTTACGACTTCTCAAAACACAAGCACACTTCTCCTCATCTCTTCCACCTGTGATTTATGTATGACACGAAGAAGTTTTTGTGGGATCATCATGCAAAAGTAGCATGGCTGTAAGCATCACATGAATCTTAAATGAGACAACAGGTTTGAAATAGTCTCCCGGTATGGCTTCAGCAAGTGTGAGCACGACGACTCCTGCGCTCGAGAAGACCAACGGTGCCACTGGGACGCGAATCTGGTCCGTCTGATCATGATCGAACGGGTGCGGACGTCGTCTCCGTGGTCAATTGTCGGTGGCCGTCAACGGACGCGTGTCGGGAGAACCGAAGGAGAGAACTTAAGGAGCTGCGACATTTTGACCGTCGGCTGTGCTCGCCCACGTGACCAGGCGGGTGTGGTCGCTGACTCATCTACAGTCTCACAGGTTGACTGTTGACGACTTTCATCCCTCTCAGTGTTATGGAACTCCAAATGGTCGAAGGCTAAAGTCCAAAGATATGATTTGATCGTTGACCATTTTCATCCTTCTCCTTCAAGCCACGCTCTTTTCAAAAGTGCCCGGTGAAGAAGAGGGTGGAGAGATCATGTTAGGATCCGACAATCGTGATCACAACCTACGAAGGGAAGCACACTCATCAAAGCCGCACAAGCACTGCTGAAGCGCCACCGGCAGCGCCCTCGACCAGCTTCCACCACCTCCACCTACTGATGAGATTTCTTTCAAGATTGATATCGTTCACATAACATAATAGAAAATAAGATATCTTTAACTATATAAAAAAATCTTTCTATTCCATCAAAGAAAATCCTCCATTCCGTTGAGGAAAATTATTCTATTAAATTTTTTTTATTAATATATTTAATTTTTTTTTATTTTTTTAATAATTGTTTTAATAATTATTTTTATCTTCTATTATTTTATCAATAATCATTGTTTGCGGTTGAAATGATACAGTAGCAACAACAATTAATGAGGCCCTTGGAAGACTGTGGCAGAGAGAGCCAAAACACCATAAATGATCGCTGAAGCTTCAAGCACCGGCACCCCCAAACAAGCCCTTCTCCATGACCCAGTCCTCGATCATCGCCTGGGCTGACTTCCCTTGGTCCGCAGGCACAAGATGGCCGGCACCGTAGACGACGACATGGCTCAAGCTCCCCCAGCGCTGGACGTACCCGACGAGCTCGCCGTCCAGTTTCCACACCTCCCTCTTAGCCTTCATGAAGCTTCCCAGCCCTTCCCACTTCATCTCCTTGATCCAGGCTTCCGTTGACACCACGCCATCCCTGAGGTCGTACACCCCCTGGTACAGCAGCACCCTGCTCCGCCTCACCAGCTCCTCCACCATGAACTTGGTGCTCTTCATCACGTCAGCGTGAAGGGCCTCTCCGACCACCTCGCTGCACACCTCCCACACCACCTCCTTGGCCACGCCCAGCGCCGCCTTCACCTCCTCCTTGTTCAGGAACACGTCCAACATGCCTGAGTCGTACGGCTTCTTCTTGGTCAGGTCGTACAGCGTCGCGAGGCCCGTGGCGTTCTCCAGCCACTCCAAGGCCTTGCCCCTCGCGTCCGAAGCCGCCGACCAATTGGCCGCCAGCGTCAGCCTTATGGCCTCGTCCTGCAGCTCCACGAGCCGCGCTCTCTGCCGCTCGTTGATCAGGCCGGTGAAGTACGCGGAGACGGCGTGGGTGCCGACCTGGGTGACGGGGTGCGTGAGCCCGTTGCCGATCGCGACGCCGCGGAGGTTGATCCGGCGGTGCGGCGGCAGCCGCGCGTTCTGCCGCAGGATGTAATACCCAGCGGAGGGGACGTACTTTCCGGCGTAGCTCTCGCCGGTGATGTAGAGGGGCCGGCGGTGGAAGGAGCGATCGAAGGCGAGGAAGTGGCGGAGGGCGGAGATGAGGTGGGCAGCGACGGCGGTCTGGTTGCGGGGGACATCGACGGGGGAGGGGGCGACGCTGAAGCCAGTGCCAAGGGGGTTATCGATGAAGAGGAGGCCGAAGCGATGGTTCCAGGTGTCGGGGTTCCGGCGGAGGGTGAGGGAGTCGGGAGAGACGAGATAGGGGCCGAGCTCAAAGAGGTTGCCGAGCATGGAGGAGCAGCCGGGGCCGCCCTGGAGCCAGATGAGGAGCGGGGTCTGCGGTAGAGGGGAGATCGGCTGCTGGGCCTCGTAGAAGGCGAAGAAGAGACTCGCCGCCGACGAAGTGTTGGCGGCCGCCGCGGGGCCGATTGGGAGGTAGCCGGATCTGGTTGGGCGGGCTTCTTTGGGGAAGAGATGAGAAGAGGTGGTGGGAGCCGCGAAGAAGGAGAACGGCGAGAGGAAGAGGAGGAGGACAAAGGTCTCCATGAGGATGAGAGCTGAGAGACCTCCGGTGTGGCGGGCAAATAAATAATGGGAGTAGGAGAAAGAGAGCATTCATAGGTGTTGTCGATAGCATTGACTTTGTGCCTATCAAATAGAGAATCTACAACTTGCAGCAGATCAGTCAAGTAGTTTACAAACAGGTTTGATTTGCCATCAATTTGTGATTAAGTCACTGACTGATTGGATTGCCTGCAAAAGGTCGTAATAATTTTACGGACATGTGGTCGCATCTATGACATCCACGTAGACGGCCGAATCTGACCATTCCTCGGCCTTCGGCATTTATATCGCACGATTTGGCAATCAATAAATGATAGGATGACAAAAAAAAAAAAAGACTGATGGAATCATTCCAGAAAACATTAATTTTGTTCAAGATTGTACAATAGAATTCAAAATTCATTTTGATTTATGATGTTAAGGTCAAAAATGAAAAAAAAAAAAAAACCTAATACACAGAGGACCTTCTGTACCTTCTGTAGCACATAGAACAGTTTGGAAGAGTGAGAGGAAGAAGAAAACGTGATGAAACAAGAGTGTTTGTACAATAAATGACGGATGCTTGTATACTTGCACAAACAGAGGAAAACTATGTCTCGAAAGTAGAATGTCATGTTAATTTTGAATGTAATGGTAGGTATGGACAAGTTTGAAGATACATCACTGTGCTCTATGCGTTGTCAGACGAGGTGAATACCTGCACCTTTGGTTGAAGTGTCTCAAGGGGTCCTTTGGCCTCTGAGCATGTCTTCCCTGCTGCAGTTGTAGAAGGGAAAAACAAAAGGAAGATTTAGAGCAAAAGATGAATAGCCACTGGCATCATGACTAATCCCAGTAAGTCGTGGCAAAGCAAAAGCAAAAGCAAAAGCAAAGGACAAAGCAAAAGCTGTTTTCGAGAGTATTTCACTGACTGAGGGCAAAACGAAACTTGACACTGAGAGGAGAGGTTTCTGTCTCGACCGAACCGACTGTAAGGATTATCTATTCCTCTAGCCAATCATACATTATAACTCTCCTTTCTTTAGCTGACGATGGGATTGATTCTATACCTTCGAGAATCTTATGCCTATTGAATGATTCCAACTGAAGAATGTTCGGCTAACTCTGAACAATCAATGCAGGTTCAAGATGATAATAGTACCTTCCCTAAAGCCCAAATTGGCAGAGTCAAAGTAAGCATGTTCATATGGTCCTACAAGAAGAATTGTTTAATATGTTATTGAGTTATTCCACAATAACATTCAAAGTAGACTGAAATGCATTATTGATTGTTTTAATTCAAATTTTTGTTCAGCTGAACCATTGCCTTATTTGTGCTGTTAAAATCACATTTTTCACTGTGACAAGTTTGACCATCTCCTACATCTGGGATCTAATTGCAAAAGCTAAAGTAACCCCTGGCAACTAGCACACAAACCAAATATAGAGAGATTGTTTCATAACTCAAACTCTGAGCACCTAAATTCGCATCCTTCTCATCGTACTGTCCTAGCAAACCAAATATAGTTTTAATTCCTAGACCAATACTAGTTTTGACACCTCGAACCAAAACCGATACACTGAACAATATATCAACCTGTACCACCTGGTATCACTGAAAAATAAAATAAAATAAAATCATAGACACATCGAGCCGTATGGTATACTACTGCTCGGTACATATCGACCGCACGTATCTAAAACCATGGTCTTGATAATTCAAACAACATAGAAAAATAATAAAATTTCAGATTTTGCTTCTTTCAAGCACTCTTTCATGTGAATCGTTTGCTTGTAACATTTGTATAAGTTATCCTTTTTTTTGGTCCGTGAAACCAATTAATGGTGAGTTTCATTTGTTAGGTTTTTATGACCCTTTATAATTGGATAAGATAATTAATTGGATTCCGTTAAGATATTTTAGCCTAGCCAATAGACTAAAGTCCACTTACGGAACGAGTCATCGAGAGATAACCGGAGAAAATCTTCTGAGATGTTATGGGTTGATAGAGTGTGATAGCGTGATAACGTGTAAGATTTCAGTTATTCTCCACGACTCTCTCCCCAAAACTTCTCCCAAAATCCATCGATCTGAGTCTACTCTTCGCACTCCCTGCAGATTCCGCAGCTCGATCGGATTAAAGACAGAGCCTGCAGCAATCTTGGATCACGGTGCTTAACAGATCAAACAAGATCTCTAAACGGATGGCATCAAAAGGTATGCATCGTATAATTAGATCAAATACATTTGATTTCAATCCTGGCATCTAGGTTATTTCTGCATTTAATTGAGATAGCATAATTACATGTCTTTATGCTTACAATTGGTCTCAGAGCTTATGTTTTTTGAAATCAAATGCATTTAGATATATAAATTCATTCACAGAACCTCGTCCGTGGGCGGGTATCACAGAACCTCGTCCGTGCGCGGGTATCACAGAACTCGTCTCGTATGCGGGTATCACATAACTCGTCTCGTACGCGGGCATCACAGAACCTCGTCCGTGCGACGGCATCACAGAATCTCGTCCGTGCGACGGCATCACAGAATCTCGTCCGTGCGACGGCATCACAGAACCTCGTCCGTGCGACGATCGGCCGCACGCAGGCAGACAGCCCAGGTGGCGGCCGTGCGTGAGTAGGCCATGCACAGGCGGCGGCCGCGCGCTGGCAGCAGCCACGCGCGGGCAGGAACCGCCGCAGAGGCAGTGGCCGTGCGCTGGCAACAGCCGCGGCCAGCCGTGTGCGCCGTCCACAGGCAGGAACCGCCGCAGCGGCTACGCGTGAGCAGTGGCAGCCCCGCGGCGGCAGCGCCGTGGCGGCAGTGGCCGCGCGCAGGCTGGCACTGCCGCAGGCAGCGCCCCGCACAGGTGGCGGCCGCACAGAGGCGGCAGCTGCGCCGCAGGCCGCAGGCGGCGGCGGCGGCGATGGCAGATTAGGGTTTTGGCATATTTACGTTTTTGCTCTCAAGGCTAGGGTTTTAAAAAATTACAGTTTTACCCTTTGCAAAAATTGTAATTATAGTTTATGTTCTGCCAACATATTTACGGTTTTGCCCTCGGATCTAATTTCTGCCAAATTACAGTTCTGCCATTCGCATATTTTGGATTTATATCCTATCAAATATTTTCGGTTTTTATCATTATGAAATTGAGAAATTTATGTTATATTCTCAATTATAAAATTGATAAATATCATTTATTATAATTATGATTAATTTTAATCATGATTATATTTTTGATTATTTGATTGGATTTAATTTTGATTAAAAAAACTATAAATTATGATTTATTTTATGGTTTTCTCATATGAATTATTCATTATATATGTGGTAAATAAAATTAAAATCCAATTATTGTTTTTAGAATTTTCATTTATTTATTCATATGTATATGCTTGAAATTATCATATGAGTTTTATTAAAGTTCAATAATTATTATGGTTATTTATTATTGAACTGTTTAGCATTAATATTCAATAATTATTATTGTTATTTATTATTGAATTACTTTGTATTAATGTTCAATAATTGTTATGGTTATTTATTATTGAACTGCTTTACATAAATGTTCAATCATTATTATGGTTATTTATTATTGAACTGCTTAGCATTAATATTCAATAATTATTATTGTTATTTATTATTGAATTGCTTTGCATTAATGTTCAATAATTGTTATGGTTATTTATTATTGAACTGCTTTACATAAATGTTCAATAATTATTATTGTTATTTTATTATTAAACTACTTAGCAAAATTAAAGAAATATTGATGAATATTATTTGTAATTTATTTCCCTAAGTTTTATCTGACTAGTAGCTGCTGGTCTGGGATAATAAATTTTTGTGATATGAATTACAATAAAAGTTTTGTCATTTTATATGAAATTTTTATTTTATATAATAGCATTAGTCTTGTAGCCACCAAAGTGACCTAGACTAATGACTTATAAAATAATATTAAGGAATTAGTCCTAAATGACATTAAGTAAATAATATTCATAATGACACATATAATTAGGAGATTTAGATAATCCCAAAGGAGAATCTAATTCAAATAATTATGTGATGGGATAGGATGTCTGGGATCTCGTTGAATTGCCCAATGATTGTAAAAGAGTCGGTTGTAAATGGGTCTTTAGACAAAACGCGATTCAACGGACAATATCGAACGATATAAAGTCAGACTTGTGGCCAAAGGTTTTTCTCAGAAGGAAGGACTATAATGAGACTTTTTCTCCTGTTTCTAAAAAGGACTCATTGAGAATCGTTATAGCATTAGTAGCTCATTATTATCTTGAGTTGCATCACATAGATGAGAAAACAGTATCATCCTACCCCATCACATAATTATTTGAATTAGATTCTTCTTTGGGATTATCTAAATCTTCTAATTATATGTGCCATTATGAATATTATTTCCTTAATGTCATTTAGGACTAATTCCTTAATATTATTTTATAAGTCATTAGTCTAGGTCACTTTGGTGGCTACAAGACTAATGCAATAATATAAAATAAAAATGATCCTATAAAATGATAATTTTTATTGTAATTCATATCACAAAAGTTTATCATCTCAGGCCACTTTGGCAGCTACTAGTTAGTCAGATAAAACTTAGGAAAATAAATTACAAATAATATTCATCAATATTTCTTTAATTTTACTAAGCAATTCAATAATAAAATAACAATAATAATTATTGAACATTTATTTAAAGCAGTTCAATAATAAATAACCATAACAATTATTGAACATTAATGCAAAGCAATTAAATAATAAATAACAATAATAATTATTGAATATTAATGCTAAGCAGTTCAATAATAAATAATCATAATAATTATTGAACATTTATGTAAAGTAGTTCAATAATAAATAACCATAACAATTATTGAACATTAATAAAACTCATATGATAATTTCAAGCATATACATGTGAATAAATAAATAAAAATTCCAAAAACAATAATTGGATTTTAATTTTATTTACCACATATATAATGAATAATTCATATGAGAAAATCATAAAATAAACCATAATTTATATTTTTTTTAATCAAAATTAAATCCAATCAAATAATCAAAAATATAATCATGATTAAAATTAATCATAATTATAATAAATGATATTTATCAATTTTATAATTGAGAATATAACCTAAATTTCTCATTTTCATAATGATAAAAACCGAAAATATTTGATAGGATATAAATCGAAAATATGCGAATGGCAAAACTGTAATTTGGCAGAAATTAGACCCGAGGGCAAAACCGTAAATATGTTGACAGAACATAAACTGTAATTACGATTTTTGCAAAGGGTAAAACTATAATTTTTCAAAACCCTAGCCTCGAGGGCAAAAACGTAAATATGCCAAAACCCTAATCTGCCATCGCCGTCGCCTGCAGACTGCGGCGCAGCTGCCGCCTCTGTGTGGCCGCCACCTGTGCGCGGCGCTGCCTGCGGCAGTTCCAGCCTGCGCGCGGCCACTGTCGCCACGGCGTTGCCGCTGCGGGGTTGCCACTGCTCACGCGTAGCCGCTACGGCGGTTCCTGCCTATGGACGGCGCACACGGCTGGCCGTGGCTGTTGCCAGCGCACGACCATTGCCTCTGTGGCGGTTCCTGCCCGCGCGTGGCTGCTGCCAGCGCGCGGCCGCCGCCTGTGCATGGCCTACTCACGCACGGCCGCCACCTGGGATGTCTGCCTGCGTGCGGCCGACCGTCGCACGGACGGGGTTCTGTGATGCCGTCGCACGGACGGGGTTCTGTGATGCCCGCGTACGAGACGAGTTCTTTTGATACCCGCGTACAGGACGAGTTCTGTAATGTGCATGCCACTCGGCGTAGTCGCATATTCGCAGCGAGGTCGACGGTGACCATTACTGCTTAGCAGTTCTTGAAAGATAAATGTAATTTATGCATCGTAAATGAATTTAAAGATCTAAATGCATTTGATTTCAAAAAACCTAGGCTCTGATACCAATTGTAAGCATAAAGATCTGTAATTATGCTATCTCAATTAAATGCAGAAATAACCTAGATGCCAGGACTGAAATCAAATGTATTTGATCTAATTATACGATGCGTACCTTTTGATGCCATCCGTTCAGAGATCTTGTTTGATCTGCTAAGCACCGTGATCCAAGATTGCTGCAGGCTCCGTCTTTAATCCGATCGCGCTGCGGAATCTGCAGGGAGTGCGTAGAGTAGACCCTTTCTCCTCTCTTCCTATCTTTTCACAAGACCCACTCAGATCGATGGATTTTGGGGAGAAGTTTTGGGGAGAGAGTCGAGGAGAATAACTGAAATCCCTCGGAGCTTTTACACGTTATCACGCTATCACACTATCAACCCCTTAGTTGTCCTGTCCTTTTATAGGCGAGAGCAGAGGGTCTACGATAAGATCTCAGAAGATTTCCTCCCATCAAGGTTATCTCCCGATGACTCGTTCCGTAAGTGGACTTGGTCTATTGGCTAAAATATCTGAACGGAATCCAATTAGTTATCTTATCCAATTATAAAAGGGCCATAAAAACCTAACATTTATTGTAAGCATAAAGATATGTAATTATGCTATCTCAATTAAATGTGGAAATAACCTAGATGCCAGGATTGAAATCAAATGTATTTGATCTAATTATACGATGCGTACCTTTTGATGCCATCCGTTCAGAGATCTTGTTTGATCTGCTAAGCACCGTGATCCAAGATTGCTGCAGGCTCCGTCTTTAATCCGATTGCGCTGCGGAATCTGCAGGGAGTGCGTAGAGTAGACCCTTTCTCCTCTCTTCCTATATTTTCACAAGACCCACTCAGATCGATGGATTTTGGGGAGAAGTTTTGGGGAGAGAGTCGAGGAGAATAACTGAAATCCTTCGGAGCTCTTACACGTTATCACGCTATCACACTATCAACCCCTTAGTGGTCCTATCCTTTTATAGGTGAGAGCAGAGGGTTTACGATAAGATCTCAGAAGATTTCCTCCCATCAAGGTTATCTCCCGATGATTCGTTCCGTAAGTGGACTTTAGTCTATTGGCTAAAATATCTGAACGGAATCCAATTAGTTATCTTATCCAATTATAAAAGGGCCATAAAAACCTAACATTCTCCCACTTGGCCCATTAATTGATAAGATATAAAAGAGATATTCAAAATAAAAAACAAACAAAACAAAATTTGTTTGAAAACAATTTTACCTAATTGGATTCCAAAAATTTTGAAAAGCATTTTATACATGGCCATGTTTTAAAATAAGCCAATAAGTCCAATAAACACAATAATACTATATTAAGTCCAACTATCAATGCGAGTCATAGCGGTTGTATTTCATCAATGTCATACTCCCTTCTATGTACCACAACATTGTTAGTCTTTCCTAACATAGTCCATAATGACCCCTGTAATTTGTCTTGTCAAGACAATCTTGTTATTACATTCAACCATAATATGCATAAACATAAATGTAAACAGGATAGCAGAAACAGATAACTTTAATTAAGTAAAATGTATCAACATAAACATGTATCACCATATCCTTTATGACTTGCTCACAAGCCCCATTCTAAGAACATGTTCTTTGAATATTTTGCACTGTAAGGCTTTTGTCAATGGATCAGCAATCATCATAGTGGTGCTTAAGTTCTCAATTGACACTTGCTGTTTCTGGACTCTTTCTCTAACCACCAAGTACTTTATCTCAATGTGCTTGGAACTACTAGAGTACTTGCCATTCTTAGAGAAGAAAACAACTGCGGTGTTATCACAAAATATCTTCAGCGGCTTGGCAATTGAGTCGACCACACCAAGTCCTGAGATGAAATTTTGCAGTCATAAAGCTTGATTTGTGGCCTCAAAGCATGCCACAAATTCAGCTTCCATTGTTGATGATGCAATAAGCGATTGCTTTGCACTTTTCTAAGAAATTGCCCCACCAGCTAACATAAATACAAATCATGAAGTGGACTTCCTACTGTCGAGGCAATTTGCAAAATCAGCATCTGAATATCCTATCACATCAAGTTGATCTGATCTCCTGTATGTGAGCATATAATCTTTCGTCCCTTGCAGATATCTCATTACTTTCTTTGCAGCTTTCCAATGTTCCATTCCTACGTTGTTTTGGTATCTTCCTAGCATTGCAATTGTAAAACTGATATATGGTCTTGTACAGGTTTTAGCATATAATAGACTTCCAACTGCGCATCCATAAGGAATATTCTTCATTTGATTCTTTTCTAAGTCATTTCTTGGGCACTGGTTTTGATTGAATTTTTCACCTTTAGTAATAGGTACATCATTGGTTGAGCAAAGCTGCATATTAAATCTCTCCAAAATACGATCAATATATCCTTTCTGAGACAATCCTAAAAATCTTTGAGATTTATCTCTGAATATCTCAATGGCAATAACATAGGATACCTCATTCATATCAACCATCTTAAAGTTCTTGTTGAGAAATATCTTGGTTTCGTGCAATAAACCAAGATCACTACTGGCAAGTAAAATATCATCCACATGTAAGACCAATATAATAAACTTGCTCCCACTTACCTTCAGGTATATACACTGATCAATAGTGTTTTCCTTAAATCCGAAGGAAGTAATGGTATTATGAAACTTTATATATCATTGTCTGGAAGCTTGTTTAAGGCCATAAATGGATTTCTTAAGTTTACAAGCCCAACTTTCTTTTCTCTTTTCTATGAATCCTTCGGGTTGTTCCATATATATTTCCTCATCTAGATCCCCATTCAGAAATGTAGTTTTCACATCCATTTGATGCAACTCAAGATTATAATGAGCTACTAATGCCATAACGATTCTCAATGAGTCCTTTTTAGAAACAGGAGAAAAAGTCTCATTATAGTCGATGCCTTCCTTCTGAGAAAAACCTTTGGCCACAAGTCTGGCTTTATATCGTTCGATATTGCCCGTTGAGTCACGTTTTGTCTTAAAGACCCATTTACAACCGACTCTTTTACAATCATTGGGCAATTCAACGGGATCCCGTACATCATTCTGTACCATTGATTTTAACTCTTCTTTCATTGCATCATACCATTTTCAGAATCGTTACTTTCTATGGCTTGTGAAAACGATAAGGGGTCTCTTTTTATTCCTATATCATAATCTGATTCTTGTAGATATACAGCATGTTTCCTTTTCCTTTGAGATCTTCTCAAATCTGCCAATTGTGATTGTTCTACAAGATCATCAGCGGCGACATCAACATCATATGAGAGTTCTTGGATGTTATTTTGTTGTTCACCCTCATCAATACTCTCATTGATTTGAGGAACAACAATCTCTCGGACAGGAGATGATATGGGAGAATTAACCTGAATCTCCTCAATATCAAAATTAATCCTTCGATATTTTTCATTCCCACTGATTTCGTCATTTTCTAGGAATTTTGCATTACCAGATTCTACTATTCTCATACTATGATTAGGGCAATAAAATCTGTATCCCTTGGATTTTTCTGGATAACCAATAAAATATCCTGAAATAGTTCTTGGATCCAATTTCTTTTCATGTGGATTGAATACTCTTATCTCTGCAGGACATCCTCAAATATGTAAATGTCTCAGACTGAGCTTCCTACCAGTTCATAACTCAAATGGAGTCGATGAAACTGACTTACTAGGAACCCTGTTCAAGATATACATAGTTGTCTTAAGAGCTTCACCCCACATCGACTCAGGTACAGAGGAGTAACTCATCATACTCCTAACCATATCCATCAGAGTACGATTTCGCCTTTCAGCAACACCGTTCTGTTGTGGCACACCTGGTAATGCATATTGAGCACAAATACCCCGTTGTTCCAGGAATCTAGCAAAAGGGCCAATATTCTGACCAGATCCAACATATCTGCCATAGAATTCACCACCTCTATTAGATTTGATAATTTTGACTTTTCTATCTAATTGTCTCTCAACCTCATTTATGTATACTTCAAGAGTATCAATGGCTTGAGACTTTTCATGTATTAGATAAATATAGCCATATCCGGACAGATCATCTATAAATGTGATGAAATATTTTTCTCCATTAAAACAAGGAATATGGAGTGGTAGTGGTCCGCAGATATCAGTATGAATAATCTCAAGAAGTTCTTTACTTCTTGTGGTATTTTTCTTTATATGTTTAGTTTGCTTTCCCTTAATGCAATCTATACAAATATTAAAATCAGTAAAGTCTAAATGTTCCAAAATATTATCCTTCACTAATCTTTCAATTCTTTCCTTGGAGATATGCCCCAATCGTCTATGCCACAATATAGAAGATCTTTAATTATTCAAATTACGTTTCAATCCAACATTTGATTGCAGGGTCATTAGTGTCTTTGCAAACTCAAGATCCAAATTAATTCTGTACAAACCATCACACAGAATTCCAGAACCAACTTTTATTGAATCGCAAAATATGCTGAGTTTGCCACTACCAAAAGAAATACAATATTCTAACTCATCAATTCTAGAAAGAGAAATCAAATTTCTAGAAATTGTAGGGACATAACATGTGTCAACAAGATCCATCAAGTGACCCGTCTCTAAGCGTAGACGATAAGTTCCCATTGATATCACTTTCACTTTAAGACGATTTCCCATGTTATTTGTAACATGAGTTGAAGCACCGGAATCAATCCACCAAGTGTAAGAAGGAACTTCTGTAATGTTTGATTCGAAACATACAAAGGTCGAGTTAATACATTTCTTTTCGAACCAAGTCTTGCGTTTAATGCAATCCTTCTTCACATGTCCTTTCTTGCCACAAAAGAAGCACTTTACAGTAAAGGCTTTTTTTTCATTAGTCTATTTAATATTTCCAGACTTAGCAAATCTCTTTGATGGATGATGCTTCAACTTTCTTTTCTTATTATCACCTCCTTGAGTAGTCGTCATGACATTATATGAATTTTCCTGCCTTAATCTCAATTCTTCCTGAACACACATGCTAGTTAACTCATTCAAGTCCCACTTATCTTTATTTGTATTATAGTGAATCTTGAATGGGCCAAATTGAGAAGGAAGAGAATTGAGAATAAATTGCACGAGGAAAGATTCATCAACATTCATGCCTAATGTTTTAAGTTTTGCAGCTTTGTCAGCCATATTGAGGATATGATCCTGAATTCCTCGAGTACTATCATACTGAGCCGTAGTCAGTTCTTTCATCAATGTGCCAGCCAATGACTTATCAACAGATTTAAATCTGTCTTCAATAACTTTTAAATATTCCTTTGCGCTAGTTACAATCGATAATGAAGTCTTTATGTTATTTGCAATTGTCATTCTTATGAACATTAAACTAAGTCTATCAGATCTTTCCCAAGCCTTCATTTCATTTACTTGTTCTACAGAACTTTCATCAATCAATTATGCAGGCTTTTCAACAAGTAATGCTAAATCAAGATCTAATACCCCTAGTGTGAATTGCACATGCTCTACCCATTCTGAATAATTTGATCCAGAAAGTACAGGGACACTAGAAGCATATGAATGTATATGCGGAAGTACCACTGCAAAAAAATATATAACAACATTAATGCTTTGAGTTTGTCAAAAAATTGATGAACTATTGATATCATCTATATTACACCTTTGGGTGAAATATTGACATATCTAGTGTTCACTCAAGAATATTTATAGAGGACTGATACCATCCTTGAAGAATAGGTATTGTTACCTTTGGGTATACAACCTTAAACTGCAAGGATATCTAAAATAGTATCATCCTACCCCATCACATAATTATTTGAATTAGATTTCTCCTTTGGGATTATCTAAATCTCCTAATTATATGTGTCATTATGAATATTATTTCCGTATTTAATTGAGATAGCATAATTACATATCTTTATGCTAACAATTGGTATCAGAGCACAACCATCTTAAAGTTCTTGTTGAGAAATATCTATCTTGGTTTCGTGTAATAAACCAAGATCACTACTGGCAAGTAAAATATCATCCATATATAAGACCAATATAATAAACTTGCTCCCACTTACCTTTAGGTATATACATTGATCAATAGTGTTTTCCTTAAATCCGAAGGAAGTAATGGTATTATGAAACTTTATATATCATTGTCTGGAAGCTTGTTTAAGGCCATAAATGGATTTATTAAGTTTACAAGCTCAAATTTCTTTTCCCTTTTCTATGAATCCTTCGGGTTGTTCCATATAGATTTCCTCATCTAGATCCCCGTTCAGAAATGCTGTTTTCACATCCATCTGATGCAACTCAAGATCATAATGAGCTACTAATGTCATAACGATTCTCAATGAGTCCTTTTTAGAAACAGAAGAAAAAGTCTCATTATAGTCGATGCCTTCCTTTTGAGAAAAACCTTTGGTCACAAGTCTGGCTTTATATCGTTCGATATTGCCCGTTGAGTCGCGTTTTGTCTTAAAGACCCATTTACAACCGACTCTTTTACAATCATTGGGCAATTCAACGAGATCCCAGACATCATTCTGTACCATTGATTTTAACTCTTCTTTCATTGCATCATACCATTTTTCAGAATCGTTACTTTCTATGGCTTGTGAAAATGATAAGGGGTCTCTTTTTATTCCTATATCATAATCAGATTCTTGTAGATATACAACATAATCATCAGAAATGGCATATTTCCTTTTCCTTTGAGATCTTCTCAAATCTGCCAATTGTGATTGTTCTACAAGATCATCAGCGGCAACATCAATATTATGTGAGAGTTCTTGGATGTTATTTTTTTGTTCACCCTCATCAATACTCTCATTGATTTGAGGAACAACAATCTCTCGGACAGGAGATGATATGGGAGAATTAACCTGAATCTCCTCAATATCAAAATTAATCCTTCGAGATTTTTCACTCCCATTGATTTCGCCATTTTCTAGGAATTTTGCATTATCAAATTCTACTATTCTCATACTATGATTAGGGCAATAAAATCTGCATCCCTTGGATTTTTCTGGATAACCAATAAAATATCCTGAAATAGTTCTTGGATCCAATTTCTTTTCATGTGGATTGAATACTCTTATCTCTTCAGGACATCCCCAAATATGTAAATGTCTTAGACTGGGCTTCCTACCAGTCCATAACTCAAATGGAGTCGATGAAACTGACTTACTAGGAACCCTGTTCAAGATATACATAGCTGTCTTAGGAGCTTCACCCCACATCGACTCAGGTACAGAGGAGTAACTCATCATACTCCTAACCATATCCATCAGAGTACGATTTCGCCTTTCAGCAACACCGTTCTGCTGTGGCACACCTGGTAATGCATATTGAGCACAAATACCCTGTTGTTCTAAAAATCTAGCAAAAGGACCAATATTCTAACCGGATCCATCATATCTGCCATAAAATTCACCACCTCTATCAGATCTTACAATTTTAACTTTTCTATCTAATTGTCTCTCAACCTCATTTATGTATACTTCAAGAGTATCAACGGCTTGAGACTTTTCATGTATTAGATAAACTTTGCCATATCCGGACAGATCATCTATAAATGTGATGAAATATTTTTCTCCACTAAAACAAGAATATGGAGTGGTCCGCAGATATCAGTATGAATAATCTCAAGGAGTTCTTTACTTCTTGTGGCATTTTTCTTTATATGTTTAGTTTGCTTTCCCTTAATGCAATCTATACAAATATTAAAATCAGTGAAGTCTAAATGTTCCAAAATATTATCCTTCACTAATCTTTCAATTCTTTCCTTGGAGATATGCCCCAATCGTCTATGCCACAATATAGAAGATCTTTCATTATTGAAACTACGTTTCAATCCAACATTTGATTGTAGGGTCATTATTGTCTTTGCAAATTCAAGATCCAAATTAATTTTGTACAAACCATCACACAGAATTCCAGAACCAACTTTTATTGAATCGTAAAATATGCTGAGTTTGCCACTACCAAAAGAAATACAATATCCTAACTCATCAATTCTAGAAAGAGAAATCAAATTTCTAGAAATTGTAAGGACATAACATGTGTCAACAAGATCCATCAAGTGACCCGTCTCTAAGTGTAGACGATAAGTTCCCATTGATATCACTTTCGCTTTAAGACGATTTCCCATAATGATGAATCTTTCATGTTCTTTTGGTTTCCGAATTGAATGAAATCCCTACATGTTATTTGTAACATGAGTTGAAGCACCGGAATCAATCCACCAAGTGTTAGAAGGAACTTCTGTAATGTTTGATTCGAAACATACAAAGGTCGAGTTAATACCTTTCTTTTCGAACCAAGTCTTGCGTTTAATGCAATCCTTCTTCACATGTCCTTTCTTGCCACAAAAGAAGCACTTTACAGTAAAAGCTTTTTTTTCAATAGTCTATTTAATATTTCCAGACTTAGCAAATCTCTTTGATGGATGATGCTTCAACTTTCTTTTCTTATTATCACCTCCTTGAGTAGTCGTCATGACATTATATGAATTTTCCTGCCTTAATCTCAATTCTTCCTGAACACACATGCTAGTCAACTCATTCAAGTCCCACTTATCTTTATTTGTATTGTAGTGAATCTTGAATGGGCCAAATTGAGAAGGAAGAGAATTGAGAATAAATTGCACGAGGAAAGATTCATCAACATTCATGCCTAATGTTTTAAATTTTGCAGCTTTGTCAGCCTTATTGAGGATATGATCTTGAATTCCTTGAGTACCATCATACTAAGTCGTAGTCAGTTCTTTCATCAATGTGTCAGCCAATGACTTATCAGCAGATTTAAATCTGTCTTCAATAACTTTTAAATATTCCTTTGCGCTAGTTGCAATCGCTAATGAAGTCTTTATGTTATTTGCAATTATCATTCTTATGAACATTAAACTAAGCCTATCATATCTTTCCCAAGCCTTCATTTCATTAACTTGTTCTGCAGTACTTTCATCAGTCAAGTCTGTAGGCTTTTCAACAAGTAATGCTAGATCAAGATCTAATACACCCAGTGTGAGTTGCACATGCTCTAACCATTCTGAATAATTTGATACAGAAAGTACAAGGACACTAGAAGCATATGATTGTATATGTGGAAGTACCACTGCAAAAAAATATATAACAACATTACTTCTTTGAGTTTGTCAAAAAATTGATGAACTATTGATATCATCTATATTACACCTTTGGGTGAAATATTGACATATGTAGTGTTCACTCAAGAATATTTATGGAGGACTGATATCATCCTTGAGGAATAGGTATTGTTACCTTTGGGTATACAACCCTAAACTGTAAGGATATCTAAAATAGTAACATCCTACCCCATCACATAATTATTTGAATTAGATTCTCCTTTGGGATTATCTAAATCTCCTAATTATATGTGTCATTATGAATATTATTTTCTTAATGTCATTTAGGACTAATTCCTTAATATTATTTTATAAGTCATTAGTCTAGGTCACTTTGGTGGCTACAAGACTAATGCAATAATATAAAATAAAAATGTCCTATAAAATGACAAAACTTTTATTGTAATTCATATCACAAAAGTTTATCATCCCAGGCCACTTTGGTAGCTACTAGTGAGATAAAACTTAGGGAAATAAATTACAAATAATATTCATCAATATTTCTTTAATTTTGCTAAGCAGTTCAATAATAAAATAACAATAATAATTATTGAACATTTATGTAAAGCAGTTCAATAATAAATAACCATAACAATTATTGAATATTAATGCAAAGCAATTCAATAATAAATAATAATTATTATTATTGAATATTAATGCTAAGTAGTTCAATAATAAATAACCATAATAATTATTAAACATTTATGTAAAGTAGTTCAATAATAAATAACCATAACAATTATTGAACATTAATGCAAAGCAATTCAATAATAAATAACAATAATAATTATTGAATATTAATGCTAAGCAATTCAATAATAAATAACCATAATAATTATTGAACTTTAATAAAACTCATATGATAATTTCAAGCATATACATGTGAATAAATAAATAAAATTTTTAAAAATAATAATTGGATTTTAATTTTATTTACCACATATATAATGAATAATTCATATGAGAAAACCATAAAATAAACCATAATTTATATTTTTTTTAATCAAAATTAAATCCAATCAAATAATCAAAAATATAATCATGATTAAAATTAATCATAATTATAATAAATGATATTTATCAATTTTATAATTGAGAATATAACCTAAATTTCTCAATTTCATAATGATAAAAACCGAAAATATTTGATAGGATATAAATCGAAAATATGCGAATGGCAGAACTGTAATTTGGCAGAAATTAGACCCGAGGGCAAAACCATAAATATATTGACAGAACATAAACTGTAATTTTTCAAAACCCTAGCCTCGAGGGCAAAAACGTAAATATACCAAAACCCTAATCTGCCGCCGTCACCGCCGCTTGCAGCCTACGCGTGCGGCACTGCCGCCTCTGTGCGGCCGCCACTTGTGCGGGATGGATTATAAAGAAAAGTTATTATTATTATTATTATTATTATTATTATTATTATTATTATTATTATTATTATTTATCAATGTTTATGTGAAAATGTTGAACTGAAGAGAACATTTCCTTACAGTTTATTATTCTGACACAATAAATAATTTGAGATTTACGGTGTTAGCTTTTGGGTTTGTATTTTCTTGATGGTTCGTTTGGTACCAATATTTTGACGCGATTATAGACATGAATCATTGTATGACCCCCCAAATGATGGGAAAAACTTGTAAATTACCCCAAAACTAAACTATAGGTGGGCACTTAATTTTTGGTAGATCGTAGTTTTCGATACTTGAATCCTAATCATTGGGACCGCGAAGAAATAAATACAATCATTTTCTCTGAGGGAAACCCAAAAGATTTTAGAGTCAGATTCTTTTCCACCTAAAAAGAAAAAAGCATCCGCATCTCAAACATTAAAAACGCGAGAGGATTGACGAACTCATGGGGCGGCAATTCCTCTTCCTCCTCAAGTAAAAGAGAATAGAACACTTTCCCTTAAAAAAAATTGATTTTTCGTTCTGATATCATATTAATTTTTTTTAAAAAAAATCAATACTATTATATCTTAAAAAGAAAAAAAAATAAAGTTGAGGGCGCATGATTTGGTCAATTTGCACAGCTCAGACTAATGATGCACTTGTTTTGGTCCAATGTAAGGAGAGTGTAGCTGTCAATCCCCATAAAAGCAAAAGTGCAAAGGAGAAAGAGGACGACTAGGAGGATGAACCAAAGAGAAATAAGAGGATGAACAACAGAGAGAGAGAGAGAGAGGATGCCACCAAGCAAGGAATAACTCTGACCAATTATAATTGAAGCCATCAATCTATTTGCCTTTGGTTTTCTGCTACAATAGTGCATCGTAAAAGCTTCACATTTGACCACGCTTTCGAACGACGTCGAAGGCTCAATAAATCTCCTCCCTGCCTCGCCCCCCCCTCTCCTCCAAACCTAAGCCTACAAGAGGCTTTGGCCATTGCCTCCACCTTCGTTACACCACACAAGCATAGAGTGATAAACAGATTATTTATATGATGATAAAATGTCTCTCTTTAATGAGACAAAAGCATAGAGTGATAAACATAACCTCAAAGAGTTTATAAAACTATATTTCACTTCAATATTTAATTATAGGATCATTGTAAACTTATGATTCATATTAATTCTACATAGACTATTATACAGAATTCAAAGGTTAATTTTATTGAATCACAGTAAGTTTACAACCATCAAAAGGGAAATAATATTATAACAATTCTAGGTAAAGAACTTAAATTCCCAGAATTATAAGAACATAGATTCTCAAGATTTATCAAATTGAATCATCTTTAGATATAAGCGATAAATATAAACTAATATCGCTTTCACTTTAAGATGATTCCCTACATTGATAAATATCTCATTCTCTTTTGATTTTATCCCTCTTCATTTTTCTTTTTATTTTAATAAAAATATCTATTATTGGTAACATATGATGAAGCATTAAATTAATCCATCAATAATATCCGTAATATTTGATTTGAACCAGGTTATAATTATACCTTTTCATTTCAAATCAAATCATATAGTATATTTTCTTCTTCACATAACTTTATTTGCTACAAAAGTAACATTTTATTGTGAAGATATTCTTTTATGAGTTTATATAATAATTATAAACTCAGGTGGAATTACGCTTCATCCTTATTTTAGTGTTACCTACTCCTTGAATAGTACTCAAAATATTATGAGTCTTAAGCTTACAGGTTTATCATTTATTTTGAGGATATAATCTTAAATTCCTCAAATACTATCATAGTAAGGTGTCAACTAATGACTTATCAGATAATTTAAATTGATCCTAAGATATTCTCATGCGCTAGTTGTAAACTGTATTGAAGTCTAAGTATCATAAAATTTAGTCTTTCATACCTTTCTTTATCAGTCACCTCAATTATTTATTTCCCAGAACTTTAATATTATGTTTTGCTCAATTAATCTGATCAAGGTCTCACTCACTCAATACAACTTGTATATGCTCAAGCCATTAGTTTCAGAAAGTATAGGGACATTTACAATAAAGGAAGTGCCACAGTAATAATATAACATTAATGCTTTGAGTTTCCAAAATATGATGAACTATTGATATCATCTATATTTCACCTTTGGGTGAAATATTGACATATCTAGTGTTCACTCAAAATCACTTATGGAGGACTGATACCATTCTTGTGGAATAGTGTTGTTACCTTTGGGTATACAACCCTAAACTGCAAGAATATCCAAAACAATATCATCCTACCCCATCATATAATTATTTGAAATAAATTCTCCTTTGGGATTATCTAAATCTTATAATTATATGTGCCATCGTGAATATTGTTAGGATCGGAGCGGCACTAAGAGGGGGGGTGAATTAGTGCAGTGGTAAAGTGTGATAAACTTTTGACGATTTAAACACTTTCGGAAACTTCGTACGATAAAAGTAACGTTTTCGTTTGAAACCGTTTCGATTGCGTTTTAACTTGAAGAGATAAGTAAGACAGAGACAAAGAAGTAGAGCATTAAAGTGCAAATGGTTTGCAGTAATGTAAATGACAATAAGTAAATGCAAACCAGAGATCACGCCGATTTTACAGTGGTTCGGTCAAATGACCTACATCCACTTGCGAGGCCCCTCTTCGATGAGGCTCCCACCTTCCACTAGCAAATCTCTTGAAATGGAAGGGCAAATACCCCTCTTACAACCTTTTACAAGCAGTTCAACCTCTTACAAATTTTCAGCAAGAAAGAAGGAGGATAACTCTCTAGCAAATTGAAAACAAGACTTGCTAAGACTTTCTAAGACTTTTCTCTCAATCAATTGCTTCTCAAAAGTTGTATTCTCAGCTGAGACTTGGGGGTATTTATAGGCCTCAAGAGGATTCAAATTTGGGCTCCAAAAATTTGAATTCTCTTATGTTCCCGATGCTGGCGGTGCCACCGCCCAGCCCAGGAGGTGTCACCGCCCAACTCTCGGGTGCTGGGTGGTGCCACCGCCTTGGCCAATTCAGCTCACTGGTTGGGCTCCAAACTTGGCCCAAACCAGTCCGAACTTGGGCCCAATTGGCCCCTACTTGGGTTATAGGATTAACACCTAATCCTAACACTAATTAACGTGCTAACTACGAATTTAAAGACATTTTCTAAGCTATTACAAAGTCCGTAAGTCAAGACTTCTTCCGGCGAGCTTCCGGCGAACTTCCGACGGTCTTCCGATAAACTCTCGGAAACCATTCTGCGGACTCCCGGCAAGCTCCTAGACTTCACATTTGATCTTGGCGAGTTCCAACGAGCTTCTTCGGTAAGCTCCGATCTTTCTCGGTGAGCTCCGCGAACTTCCAACGAACCTTCCGACGAGCTTCCGAAAAACCCTTCGGCAAGCTCCCTACTCATTCTCGACTAGTTCCGGCAGCATTCCCAACAAACCTTCGGACTTCCGTCGAACTCTCGAACTCCCAACGAATCCTTCGCGCTTGACTCCAGCACTTTGTTTCGCTTTATGTCTTTATCGTTATCGTAGTTAATCCTGCACACACAAACCAAAACTCAACTCCGATCTAGACAATTATTACAACGCGAATTGACATTCTGTTGCCCGGCACGTCATTGGTTGGCACTTCGTCCGATTCTTTGGTGCATCGTCCTCTCTTGCGGCTTATTGCCCAATCGGCGGTTGACCTCCGCAACCCCGATATCCTTGGCGCAATTTCGCTCTCCTTGGCCCGATGCCCGACACCCAAAGCATTCAGCCATCCAATATCCTGACGTGATCTCTTCCGGCGCAACGTCAATTCCTCCTGCGTCAACTGTCTAAACCTGATCGAGTATACCTGCATCGCTCAAAATGCAGTTTAAATCATAAACATATATCAAGTGGTTTCATCATTAAAATACGAGATTCAACAATCTCCCCCTTTTTGATGATGACAACCACTTGATGACGGAGTTAACCTTAACTCCCGGAGTTTAAACAAACTCCCCCTATCAATATGCCATATTGATAGAACCTTGAATTCAAACTGAATTCAAGTCATAGCAATATTCATCATGAATACTTGTAACACATCATCATGAACATATGCATAAACTTATGCATATCATGTCATCAACATACTTCTCTCCCTTTGTCATCAACAAAAAGGAGAAGTACAACTATTCTTTGTGTTTGTAATATAAGTTCAACTCATTGTATGAAAAACATAATATTAAGTTTTATCATCATGCAGTTTTGAAGCTAGAAAATTTAGCAAGTAATGCATCATGCTTAGGACATTCAAGCTATCAAGTTTTAGATATGCAAGTTTTACAGCATACAAGATAGCACTTTTGGTAATGTTCAAGATAGTAAGTTCTACATCATGCAAGCTAGCAATATTGAGATGTTCAAGAAAGCAACTCTTGCTTCTTGAAATATGCAAATTTGTCAAGTTTTGCTAGATGTGCAAGTTAGCATTTTTGCCTCTTAAGATAGGAAAGATAGCACATTTGCTTCTTTTGAGATAGCAACTTTTTGCTTCTCTTTAGACTACAAGCTAGCAATTTTTACGATATGTAAGTTTCACAATATACAAGCTAGCAAAAATTTCGAAAGCAAATGCAAGATAGCTTTCTTGTGTAAGCTCATAATTCTTGCTTCCTATTGCAATGTGCAAGTTGCAAGTTTTGCTTCTTGAGATAGGCAAGATAGCACTTTTACAATTTTTGTTTCTTAAGATAGGCAAGCTTGTGATGTTCAAAATAACAAGCTCTTTCTTCTAGAAGTGTCATTTTTGCTTTCTTTGCAAAGTGTAAGCTAGCAAAATGTTTGAAAAAGTGATCAAGTTTTGCAACATACAAGCTAGCAAAAATGCCAAACTAGCAAGAGATAATGTTTTACATGAGGCAAGTAAACAATTTGGCAAATGTTACATTTGCATCTTCTCTTTTGAGAAGTGCAATTTTTGCTTTCATCTTGAATTTGTGCAAGCTAGTTAGTTTACCTCTTTTCATGATGTCCACGCTAGAAATTTTTGCTCCCCCTTTGTCATTGTCAAAAAGAAGGGAAGACCCTTATATCAATTTTCATATTATGACAAAGGTAAGTATCAATCTTATTTGTGCATTATTATATATTCAAATTAAAACATACACAATTTCAATAACCTTATTTTTCATGCACTATACCGAAAAATAAATCAATCATCATTAATAAGCATATCATACATGATACTCAAACATTAAAATTTTTAAGCATTTATCAACATGTTGATCATGATACCAAACATTCATCATTTAAAGCATTCATGATACACATCATATGCAATAAATACATCATGTACATCATTATCATAAGTATTGCATACATCATTTTAACTTTATGAATATTTCATCATTGCATGCATCATACCAAAACATTTCAAGCCATGCAAGCCATAAATACAAAGAAATCATGTCATGAAGGATAAAATCATTTGAATACCAAAAGACATGATTCATATAGTAAATATCTTCTTTAAATAAAATATCAAGAAAAATCATAGGAGTACAAAGAAGAGATCTTGTTTTAAAAGAAAAATCAAGTAATAACTCCAAGAACTCACAAGGAAAAATCATGATTCATTTAGAAAATCTCCTCTTAAGAGAATATCAAGTAAAATCGTAGAAGATCGATTAATGAGAAATTTTGATTTATAATAAAATCTCATGTATCGAATGTCGAGAAATCAAAATGATGATTTATATAAAAAAAATATCACAAGTTATATTCAAGAGAAAAATCATCATTTATTTTCAACTTATTCAATTTGTCACATCAATATTTCTTAGATATGCATGATACCAAAATATGGTTTTAAATCTTTAACATATAACATGCATAAATTGAAAGGAGAAGGGAAGAATTCAAACGTATAAAGATTTCAACCATCTCATAAACAAATGTAAGACCAAGTCATGAATCCAAAATTCCATGAATCAAAATGATCATCAAAGGTAATCTCATGTTATTCCAAGAAATCAATATCATGATTTTGATAAAACTCATTTCAAATTTAAATCATCAAAATCATCAAAATATCAACATTACTTTCAAGAGATTCAAAATGGTATACATAGATTTATCATAATAAACATCAAGATCAATAGGATAGAGAAAAATAATTTTTCAAGGAAAAAATATTTTCCTCTTTTTAGTTGTTTCAATTCATATGATTTTATTTCACTTATACCAAATAAAAACATGTATAATGTTTAAAACCGAAAGTGTAAGATTTATTACAACAAAGATTAATAAGGCACTTTCATTATGGTAAAAATCAATAATCCATAAATCACAAGATTCATATGCATAATTTTAAAATTTATTAAGCATGATCATTATGCATGACACTAAAACATGGTTTCAAAATGTTTAATATTTTCATTACATTATTATGCAATGGTTTCATTGAACATAATTTTGAATGATTCTTATAGATAACTAAAACTTCTTTAGTTTTAATTTATGTGATTGACTTTATATTAGCATGCTCAAGTTTTGTTCTTATGTCAAAAACATACATCATGTTTGAAAACCAAAGACAAGGTTTAAAAAAAATATCATCAAGCCTTCCATATAAAAACCATGCATCATCATTGAAAGTTAATATAGAAATCATCAAAATACACATTCTTGCTTCTCAAGCACATATATATGATTATTTAAATCTAACATTTTATTCTATTAACATAAAACATTCAATTTTCAAGAAAAATAATTATTCAAAAGAAAAGAGAAAATGCATCATGGAAAACATCAAGTAATTTCAAAATAATTCAAGAGAGTTGAGTTACTTACCTTGTAGTCGAAGCCCGTCAAAGCCCAATTCGCCGTTTCATTTTTGGAAGTTCTTGATTCGTCCTTGGGTGCCTTCCTTTTCTTTGGCCTCTTCCTCCGTTCAAGTTCATTGTTTATTTTAGATTTTTGTTTAATGAACTTATTAAGAGTTAGTGTTCGAAGTTCAAGTTCATCATTGTCCTCATCACTTGAGTCATCGCTCAAGTGGTATTCATTTGTCCGGAGTTCCAAATCCTTCCTATTCTTTGGAAGGTGGTTCAAGTGTTCATTATGTTCATCATGTGCATTGCGCACCATTTCATATGTCATCAATGAGCCGATAAGTTCTTCAAGTGGAAAAATATTTAAATCTTTTGTTTCTTGTATTGCCGTTACTTTTGATTCCTAAGCTTTAGAAAGTGATCGTAAAACTTTACTAACAAGTTCAAAATTCGAGAAACATTTGCCAAGAGCTTGTAAACCATTGACGACATCCGTAAAACGGGTGTACATGTCAACAATGGTTTCGCTCGGCTTCATTTGAAAAAGCTCGAAATCATGCATTAAAATGTTCACTTTCGAGTCTTTGACTCTACTAGTTCCCTCGTGCGTGATTTCAAGTGTTCGCCAAATATCAAAAGCCGTTTCGCATGTAGAAATCCGATTGAACTCATTTTTGTCCAAAGTGCAAAATAAGGCATTCATAGCCTTTGCGTTTAAAGAAAAATACATCTTCTCCAAATCTGACCATTCGTTCATCGGTTTAGAGGGAAGTTGAAAGTCGTTTTCAACGATATTCCATAAATCTAAATTCATAGAAATCAAGAAAACTCTCATTCGAGTTTTCCAATAAGTGTAGTCCAATCCGTTAAACAACGGTGGACGAACAACCGAAAAGCCCTCTTGAAAGCCATGAAGAGCCATTTCTCTCGGGTGTAAATCCGAAATGAGAAATACCGGGCTCTGATACCAATTGTTAGGATCGGAGCGGCACTAAGAGGGGGGGGTGAATTAGTGCAGCGGTAAAGTGTGATAAACTTTTGACGATTTAAATACTTTCGGAAACTTCGTACGATAAAAGTAACGTTTTCGTTTGAAACTGTTTCGATTACGTTTTAACTTGAAGAGATAAGTAAGACGGAGACAAAGAAGCAGAGCATTAAAGTGCAAATGGTTTGCAGTAACGTAAATGACAATAAGTAAATGCAAACCAGAGATCACGCCGATTTTACAGTGGTTCGGTCAAATGACCTACATCCACTTACGAGGCCCCTCTTCGATGAGCTTCCGGCGAACTTCCGACGGTCTTCCGATAAACTCTCGGAAACCATTCTGCGGACTCCCGGCAAGCTCCTAGACTTCATGATTTGATCTTGACGAGTTCCAACGAGCTTCTTCGGTAAGCTCCGATCTTTCTCGGTGAGCTCCGCGAACTTCCAACGAACCTTCCGGCGAGCTTCCGAAAAACCCTTCGGCAAGCTCCCTACTCATTCTCGGCTAGTTTCGGCAGCATTCCCGACGAACCTTCGGACTTCCGTCGAACGCTCGAACTCCCAACGAATCCTTCGCGCTTGACTCCAGCACTTTGTTTCACTTTATGTCTTTATCGTTATCGTAGTTAATCCTGCACACACAAACCAAAACTCAACTCCGATCTAGACAATTATTACAACGCGAATTGACATTCTGTTGCCCGGCACGTCATTGGTTGGCGCTTCGTCCGATTCTTCGGTGCATCGTCCTCTCTTGCGGCTTATTGCCCAATCGGCGGTTGACCTCCGCAACCCCGATATCCTTGGCGCAATTTTGCTCTCCTTGGCCCGATGCCCGACATCCGAAGCATTCAGCCATCCAATATCCTGACGTGATCTCTTCCGGCGCAACGTCAATTCCTCCTGCGTCAACTATCTAAACCTGATCGAGTAGACCTGCATCACTCAAAATGCAGTTTAAATCATAAACACATATCAAGTGGTTTCATCATCAAAATACGAGATTCAACAAATATTATTTTATTTAATATCATTTAGGATGAATTCCATAATGTATTTTATAGATTATTAGTCCAGGTCACTTTGGTGGTTACAGGACCAATACAAAAAGATAAAATACAATCTAAAATATCCCATGAATGACGTGAACTTTATTGTAATTCATATCCCATAAGCCTATCATCCCAGGCTACTTTGGTAGCTACCGGTCAGATAAAACTTAGGAAGATAAATTACAAATAATATTCACTAAATTCTTTTATCCTGATTCATGCTGCCATTATGAATATTATTTTATTTAATATCATTTAGGACTAAATTCATAATGTATTTTATAAATTATCAGTCCAGGTCACTTTGGTGGCTACAGGACCAATACAAAAATATAAAATACAATCCAAAATGTCCTATAAATGATAAGACCTTTATTGTAATTCATATCACAAAAGTTTATCATCCAAGGCCACTTTGGCAGCTACAAGTCAGATAAAACATAAGGAGATGAATTACAAATAATATTCATCAAATTTCTTTAATTTATGCTAAGCAGTTCAATAATAAAATAACCATAATAATTATTGAACATTAATGCTAAGCAGTTCAATAATAGAATAACCATAATCATTATTGAACTTTAATTAGCAAAAGAAAACTCATATGATAATCATGATAACATATAAATCATGTCTTCATTGCCTTCATGTGAAAGGTAAACATTATTTCACAATTTCAAATATATACATATGAATAACTAAATAAATATCTAAGAACAATAATTGGATTTTATTTATCACATGTATAATCAATAATTGATATGAAAAAACTATAAAGTAAATCATAATTTATAGTTTTTTTTAATCAAAAATTAAATCCAATCAAATAACCAAAATATAATCATGATTAAATTCAATCATAATTATAACAAATCATATTTATCAATTTTATAATTGAGAATATAACTTAAAATTCTCGATTTCATAAGAATAAAATTGTAAATATATGATAGGATATAAACTGAAATTAAAAAAAAATTCACGAAGGGCAGAACTGTAATTTGGCAAAATAAGACTCGAGGGTAAAACTATAAATATGTTGACAGAACATAAACTGGAATTACGAAATTTGTAAAGGGCAGAATTATAATTTTATAAAACCCTAACCTCGAGGTCAAAACCGTAATTATGCCAAAACCCTAATCTGCCTTGCCTGCCGCCGCCTGCACGTGCGGCGCGGCCATTGCAACGTGCGGCGTTGCCGTTGCGACGTGCCGCTGCCGTTGCGACGTGCGGTGTTGCCGTTGCGACGTGCCGCTGTCGCTGCTTGCGCGCGGCCGTTGCGACGCTGCCGCTGCGGCCTTTCCTGCTTGTGGATGGCGCACACGGCTGGCCGCGGCTGTTGCCAGCACGCGGTCGCTACCACCGCCTGTGCACAGCCTACCCACGCGCGGCCGCCGCCGGTGCGCGGTTGCCATGCCGTCGCGCTGCATATGCCCACGCGCGACCGTTGCCACTACTTGCGCGCGACTATCGCGGTTACTGCTCGCGACTATCGCGGTTACTGCTCGCGCTTGGCCGCAGCCTTGGCGCGGCCGCTGCCGCTGCCCTCTTTTCACGGGGGCTGCGGCTACCGCCATCGTGTTAGAACCCTTACAGATTCTAAACTTGAGGTTGATCTCTTTAGGGGATCGGCCTCCTTGGAACTCTATAGGGGTTCCTCCCTCCAAGTTGCTGCTCAAAGGCTGCAGAAAAGATTCATCTATTGCTTGAGAAAAGAGGAGGAATACATGGCTATTTATAGGGCTTCTAAACCCTAACTCCTAATAGGACTCCTACTTAAGACTCTTACTTCTAACCAACTCCTAATAGGACTCCTACTCAAGACTCCTATTCCCTTACAACTCCTAATTCTTCTCTAAGAAAAAACCTCCTACATGAATGTCCCTCTCAATTAGGACTCTCCTAACTAGAGTCCTAACAGAATGTCCCTCTCAATTAGGACTCTCCTAGCTAGAGTCTTAACAGAATGTCCCTCTCAATTAGGACTCTCCTAGCTAAAGTCCTAACAGTGTTACATGAATGTCCCTCTCAATTAGGACTCTCCTAGCTAGAGTCCTAACAAACCCGCCCTCTTCAAATCAGCCTTGTCCTCGAGGCTGACGATTCATGAATTTTGGGAATTTGATCTTCAAGTCATCATAGTTCTCCAAAGTGGCATCTTCTGTTAGTAGGTTTGCCCACTGTATTAGCAATTCAGTAATGGATCGTCGTCGTCGAGTCATAATCCGTCGATCAATAATGGCACTTGGCTGAGTCTGAAGTCCTCCTTGGGTAGTCATATTTGGTGGGTGGCTTTGGGCTATCTCCAAGCACCTATTTACAACTTCTGTCTGGCCGTCGGTTTGTGAGTGATATGCCATACTCCTTTTCAATTTAGAACTCTTATAGTGTAATTCTTTTGAGTCCCAATTGTAATGAGCTACGGAGCTTGGTGCTTCCTCCAATTTTTTTATAATATTACTAGTCTCTGAATCTTCCTGCCATTCCATCTTAATATCCTCAAAGAAGTCGCTGGTCGGAAGTGAAATGGCCAAAACTTCAGCTTGCTTGGGTAGCTGCGAAAGCGCATCTGCAAGAACATTCTCTTTCCCCTTTTTGTAAGTTATTTCATAATCAAATCCAAGAAGTTTTGTTACCCAGTTTTGCTGCTCAGGGGATGATATCTTTTGCTCCAAAAAGTACTTGAGGCTTTTATGGTCGGTTTTAATTTGAAATCGTCGACCAATCAAGTAGGGTCTCCACCTCGTTGTTGCGCGCACAATGGCAAGCATCTCCTTATCATATGTTGACTTATTTTGATGGGAGGGAGATAATTCCTTGCTAGTGTATGCGAGTGGTCGACCATCTTGCATGAGAATTACTCCAATTCTGACTCCAGATGCGTCGACCTCAATAATGAAGGGTCGGTTGAAATCTGGTAGTGTTAGCACCAGCGTCGTCGTCATGGCTGCCTTAAGTTTGTCGAAGGCAACGGAGGCTCTGTCCGACCATTGGAAGACATCTTTTTTCAGAAAGGAAGTAAGTGGTGCACTGATCTCTCCATAGTTTTTCACGAACTTGCAGTAGTAGCCTGTTAAACCCAGAAAGCCATGTAGCAATTTTATGTTCCTCGGGGTCAGCCAATTTTGCATTGCTCCAATTTTGAAGGGGTCTACTACCACACCTTCCTCTGATATGATATGCCCAAGATATTCCACCTTCTGTTGAAGAAAGTAAAAATTCGTAGTGGCCATTGTGTGTTCGAAAGACGGTTTTCGGTATGTCTTCTTCATACACTCGTATTTGATAATACCCGGATCGAAGGTCCGGCTTTGCGAAGATTTGTGCTCCCTTTCATCTAGCAATTCATCTGCTATTGGAATAAGGTATTTGTTCTTGATGGTTATGCCATTGAGAGCTCGATAACTAATGCATATTCGCCATGTTTCGTCCTTCTTGCGTACAAGTAGCACCGGTGAAGAGTATAGGTTGCAACTTGGCCGAATAACTCCTGTTTCGAGCATCTCTTTTACAATCCTTTCTATTTTATCATTCTGGAGATATAGATACTGATATGTCCGAGAATTTGCTGGAGGTTTGCCTGAAAGAATCGTTATATAATGATCATGCCGACTAGTAAGAGATAGGTTGTGTGGTTCGTCAAATATATCTGAAAATTCAGCAAGCAAAGGAAGTAGGTTTGGATCTTCAAATTCTATTGGCTCTCCCTTAGTTTGCTGCTCAAGTTGTACCAAAAGGCCACTGCATGCTTTATGCAAAACCTTCTTCATTTGTTGTGTGCAAATCGTCGTTATGTCGCCCTCACGTTTCCCGTTCAGTATCACCTGTTTCTCCTTACTGTAAAATTTCATAATTAGTTGCATAAAATTCCAAGAAATATCACCTAATGTCGTCAACCATTTAATTATGAGCATGGCCTCATGATCATCAAGAGGGAGAAGGAAGAAATATGCAATTATCTCTTGGTAAGGCCTCATGATCAGCAACAGTTTCACTTGCGGGCGCCTACGATCATACTTCAAAATCCGTCCGTTGGCGACCTTAACGACAAACCTGCTGCAATTCTCAATAGGTAAGTTCATATGGACAGCAACCTTACTGTTTATGAAGTTATTAGTGCTGCCCGTGTTGATGAGAACAGTGATCGGTTGTTGTTTGAGAAGGCCTCCAACTTTCATTGTTTGCGGGTTTGAGTAGCCAGCTAGTGTATGTACCGTAACTTCGGTCGGTTGTGGCTCTTCTTCTGCATCTTCTTCTTCATGTTCAAGGCTCTCTTTTGGATGTTCAATGACCTCTTCTTCTATCGGTTCAATCATAAGAAGTCCCCCTTTACTACAGCGATGCTCACGGCTCCACGACTCGTCACAATGCCAACATAACCCCTTCGCATATCGCTCCCGAAGCTCTTCTCTTGTTAACCTCTTTGGTGTAGGGACTTGGTCAAAAGTAGGGGGGGCTAAGGGCTTCAATATTACTGGTTGAGGAGCGACCCTAGTCCTCCGAGCTTCATGGTTCAATTGCTCCTCTTGATGTCGTGCGAAAGAGATGGCTGCCATAAGCGTATATGGTTGTCGCGCTTTAACTTCTCCTCGGATTTCCGGCTTCAAGCCCTCAATAAAGGTCCTCAATAGCTGTTTTTGAGACCAATCAATAGTTTGATTAGATAACCTTTCAAACCTGGTTTGGTACTTCTGAATGGTGGAGGTTTGTCGGATCTTTGCTAGTTGTCCGTCAATATTCTCGTAATCGGTTGGTCTGAAGCGGATCAGCAGTCCTTCTTTGAATTGTTGCCATGAAAGGACTCCATAAGTATGTTCAAACCAGTCAAACCACTGTATAGCATCCCCTTCAAGATGTATAGCTGCAATTTTCACCATAGATGCATCCACGGTTTTGTGGTACCGAAAATATCGCTCCGCGTGCAAGATCCAACCAATCGGGTCTCCTTCTTCCCATCTAGGGAAGTTCACCCTTATGTGTGGATAGTTGGGATCGATCATAGAGCCTCCCCTCCCTTGGAACTCATCTCTTCGGGCCTGGTGCGATTGGGCAAAGCTCTCTCCGTGATATGATTTTTTCGGGCTTAGTAGTCGGCCCAATCTGAGTTCGGTAAAGAGCGTCCGAATCTTATCCTCCATTCGCGCCTCCAAGGCTTCGAATTTAGCATCGATTGCCTCCTTAGATGCCATAGTATATACCTCCAAATCTATGATGTTAAGATCTCTCTTTTGTTGTCAGGTTAAAGGCATGTATAGGTTGAGAGAAGTGATGGTCGAAAGGGTTGGTGGATCGGTGGATATAGGCTGCGATTTAGGCTTGTTTTGTGGCTGTTTTGGGTGCAGTTTGAGGGTGTGGTTTGGTGGAGTTTTAGGGCTGTGGATGAAAGTTTTGGATCTGTGGTAGATGGCAGCAAAGGTTTGAGAGAAATCAGTGGAAGTTGCAGCAAGTATGTGCTGTCTTGTAAGAGCAGAATTGTCGTCGAAGAAACAGCGGTTTCTCGACATAATTTCCACCAAAAACTTGAGAGAATTGAGGAGGGAATTGATAGAAAAATCACAGTTTATATGACAGCAAGGATGACTAATTTAATCAAAAAAATTTCGGCAGTATAACAGCAAGGAAATTGGTGCAAGTTGCGATAGCAGAATTCTCGTCGAAAAATTTCAGCAGTTTACGATGAAAATTTATAGCAACACAAAAATCGGTTTTAGAGATGAATTCCTCAATAGATCAATCTTAGATGGAAGCCAAGATGATCTATAAAGTGTATAAGAAATTTCATTCAAAAAAGATTGCAAATAGATGGGTTAAGGCAACAATATGTAGCTGAAATTTTCTGCAGCATAGATTTTTAAGTATAGCAGATTGGACGTAAAAGATCAGAAGTTTATATTGAGAATTTTTTTATGAAACCAAAGGGAAATCCACTATTAGGAAGTGTCAAAGCTATCATAAAAATTTCGTAGAGATTTGGATAGAAACAACGTAGTATCAAGATCAAACAATCAGTGCTATACGGCTGAAATTTTACGGTGCAGATTTTCAAGTATAGCAGATTAGATGTAAAATATCAATGGTTTATATTGAGAATTTTTTGACAAAACCAAAGGGAAATCTGCTATTAGGAAGTGTCAAAGATGTTATAAAATTTCGTGGAGATTTGGATAGAAAAAACATAGTAGCAAGATCAAACAGACAGTGCTATACGGTTGGAATTCTGCAATGTATCTTTCGTCGTAGAGATGAAAACTTTATGACGAAAAGTTTATGCAGCAATATAGGAATAATTTTTTTGGGATTTTCAAATAAAGATAACTAAATTGCAGCAGCAGTAAGGTAGAAAACCAGAACCTGTTGCAATTCACGGGGAGATCAAAGGATGATCCGCGGTGGTGGAGATGATGGCGGAATTCGGCGACGATCTTTTAAGCAATTGTGGGAATTGCTTTGGGTGGTTGTGGAGGGTTGATGGATGGCTGTGGAAGGGCAGCGAGACGCCAAGAACGCTGCTCAGATATCAGGTGTTAGAACCCTTGCAGATTCTAAACTTGAGGTTGATCTCTTTAGGGGATCGGCCTCCTTGGAACTCTATAGGGGTTCCTCCCTCCAAGTTGCTGCTCAAAGGCTGCAGAAAAGATTCATCTATTGCTTGAGAAAAGAGGAGGAATACATGGCTATTTATAGGGCTTCTAAACCCTAACTCCTAATAGGACTCCTACTTAAGACTCTTACTTCTAACCAACTCCTAATAGGACTCCTACTCAAGACTCCTATTCCCTTACAACTCCTAATTCTTCTCTAAGAAAAAACCTCCTGCATGAATGTCCCTCTCAATTAGGACTCTCTTAACTAGAGTCCTAACAGAATGTCCCTCTCAATTAGGACTCTCCTAGCTAGAGTCTTAACAGAATGTCCCTCTCAATTAGGACTCTCCTAGCTAAAGTCCTAACAGTTTTACATGAATGTCCCTCTCAATTAGGACTCTCCTAGCTAGAGTCCTAACACATCGCCCTTCCGCAGTCACCACGTTCACAGGACATAATATGCATGTTTACAATTGAGATAGCATAATTACATATCTTTATGCATTTAAATTGGTATTAGATATCATAATTACAGATCTTTATTAGTTATCTTATCCAATTTTGTTACATGGCCATGTTTATTTTATACCTGGCCATGTTTTAAAATAAGCCAATAAGTCCAATAAACATAATAATACTATATTAAGTCCAACTATCAATGCGAGTCATAGCGGTTGTATTTCATCAATGTCATACTCCCTTCTATGTACCACAACATTGTTAGTCTTTCCTAACATAGTCCATAATGACCCCTGTAATTTATCTTGTCAAGACAATCCTATTATTACATTACAACCATAATATGCATAAACATAAATGTAAACAGGATAGCAGAAACAAATAACTTTAATTAAGTAAAATATCAATAATAGCATCCACATAAACATGCATTACCATATCCTTTATGACTTGCTCACAAGCCCCATTCTAAGAATATGTTCTTTGAATATTTTACACTGTAAGGCTTTTGTCAATGGATCAGCAATCATCATAGTGGTGCTCAAGTTCTCAATTGACACTTGCTGTTTCTGGACTCTTTCTCTAACCACCAAGTACTTTATCTCAATGTGTTTGGAACCACTAGAGTACTCCATTCTTAGAGAAGAAAACTGCTGCGGTGTTATCATAAAATATCTTCAGCGGCTTGGCAATTGAGTCGACTACACTAAGTCCTGAGATGAAATTTTGTAGCCATAAAGCTTGATTTGTGGCCTCAAAGCATGCCACAAATTCAGCTTCCATTATTGATGATGCAATAAGCGATTGCTTTGCACTTTTTCAAGAAATTGCCCCACCAGCTAACATAAATACAAATCCTGAAGTGGACTTCCTACTGTCGAGGCAATTTGCAAAATCAGCATCTACATATCCTATCACATCAAGCTAATCTAATCTCCTGTATGTGAGCATATAATCTTTCGTCCCTTGCAGATATCTCATTACTTTCTTTGCAACTTTCCAATGTTCCATTCCTGGGTTGCTTTGGTATCTTCCCAGCATTGCAACTGCAAAACTGATATCTGGTCTTGTACAGGTTTGAGCATATAATAGACTTCCAACTACGCATCCATAAGGAATATTCTTCATTTGATTCTTTTCTAAGTCATTTCTTGGGCACTGGTTTTGACTGAATTTTTCACCTTTAGTAATAGGTACATCATTGGTTGAACAAAGCTGCATATTAAATCTCTCCAAGATACGATCAATATATCCTTTCTGAGATAATCCTAATAATCCTTGAGATCTATCTCTGAATATCTCAATGCCAATAACATAGGATGCCTCATTCATATCAACCATCTTAAAGTTCTTGTTGAGAAATATCTTGGTTTCGTGCAATAAACCAAGATCACTAGCAAGTAAAATATCATCCACATATAATACCAATATAATAAACTTGCTCCCACTTACCTTCAGGTATATACACTGATCAACAATGTTTTCCTTAAATCCGAAGGAAGTAATGGTATTATGAAACTTTATATACCATTGTCTGGAAGCTTGTTTAAGGCCATAAATGGATTTCTTAAGTTTACAAGCTCAACTTTCTTTTCCCTTTTCTATGAATCCTTCGGGTTGTTCCATATAGATTTCCTCATCTAGATCCCCGTTCAGAAATGCTGTTTTCACATCCATCTGATGCAACTCAAGATCATAATGAGCTACTAATGTCATAACGATTCTCAATGAGTCCTTTTTAGAAACAGGAGAAAAAGTCTCATTATAGTCGATGCCTTCCTTTTGAGAAAAACCTTTGGCCACAAGTCTGGCTTTATATCGTTCGATATTGCCCGTTGAGTCGCGTTTTGTCTTAAAGACCCATTTATAACCGACTCTTTTACAATCATTGGGCAATTCAACGAGATCCCAGACATCATTCTGTACCATTGATTTTAACTCTTCTTTCATTGCATCATACCATTTTTCAGAATCGTTACTTTCTATGGCTTGTGAAAACGATAAGGGGTCTCTTTTTATTCCTATATTATAATCTGATTCTTGTAGATATACAACATAATTATCAGAAATGGCATGTTTCCTTTTCCTTTGAGATCTTCTCAAATCTGCCAATTGTGATTGTTCTACAAGATCATCAACGGCGACATCAACATCATGTGAGAGTTCTTGGATGTTATTTTGTTGTTCACCCTCATCAATACTCTCATTGATTTGAGGAACAACAATCTCTCGGACAGGAGATGATATGGGAGAATTAACCTGAATCTCCTCAATATCAAAATTAATCCTTCGAGATTTTTCACTCCCACTGATTTCGCCATTTTCTAGGAATTTTGCATTACCAGATTCTACTATTCTCATACTATGATTAGGGCAATAAAATCTGTATCCCTTGGATTTTTCTGGATAACCAATAAAATATCCTGAAATAGTTCTTAGATCCAATTTCTTTTCATGTGGATTGAATACTCTTATCTCTGTAGGACATCCCCAAATATGTAAATGTCTCAGACTGGGCTTCCTACCAGTCCATAACTCAAATGGAGTCGATGAAACTAACTTACTCGGAACCCTGTTCAAGATATACATAGCTGTCTTAAGAGCTTCACCCCACATCGACTCATGTACAGAGGAGTAACTCATCATACTCCTAACTATATCCATCAGAGTACGATTTCGCCTTTCAGCAACACCGTTCTGCTGTGGCACACCTGGTAATGCATATTGAGCATAAGTACCCCGTTGTTCTAGGAATCTAGCAAAAGGGCCAATATTCTGACCAGATCCATCATATCTGCCATAGAATTCACCACCTCTGTCAGATCTGACAATTTTGACTTTTCTATCTAATTGTCTCTCAACCTCATTTATGTATACTTCAAGAGTATCAATGGCTTGAGACTTTTCATGTATTAGATAAACATAGTCATATCTAGATAGATCATATATAAATGTGATGAAATATGTTTCTCTATTAAAACAAGGAATATGGAGTGGTCTGCAGATATCAGTATGAATAATCTCAAGAAGTTCTTTACTTCTTGTGGTGTTTTTCTTTATATGTTTAGTTTGCTTTCCCTTTATGCAATCTATACAAACATCAAAATCAGTGAAGTCTAAATGTTCCAAAATATTATCCTTCACTAATCTTTCAATTCTTTCCTTGGAGATATGCCCTAATCGTCTATGCCACAATATAGAAGATCTTTCATTATTGAAACTACGTTTCAATCTAACATTTGATTGTAGGGTCATTAATGTCTTTGCAAACTCAAGATCCAAATTAAATGTTCCTGGGACGATTCTGGACCGAGCTATTCAAATTGTTGGGGTCAAAGTTATACTTCTCTATTCAAATTGTTAGGCAAATGAGCACGCAAACGGTGCAAGAACGGGTAAACAAGTGCGTTAGGGAGTGAACCACTGCTTGCTTGCATAAGCGAATTTCTTGTGCTAATGTGAGTTCTGAGCCATGAGTTTAGCCAGGAGTAGGTAGTTAGGTTACATTATTCCATATTAGTTTAGTTAGACGAGTTAGATTCTTTGACAACTTATATGAGAGTTGTGCTTTAAATGCTATTCTTCAATTCCACAAAGCAAACAAGGGAAGAGCGCAAAGACTCCGTATTAGGAACAGCGCAAACTAGGGCAATAAGTGGTAGAATTGAGTTCGTTCAGTAATAAGTGGTAGAGTTCGCCAAAGTCAAAGTGCCTTAGTGATAGAGTTTTGACGGAAACTAAGCTGTTTGTTGACGTTCTTCCTCCATATTAGTAAGGCTAGCAACAAGCGCTAGGGAAGAAGCCTAAGCTAGTCCATTTCTTGTTTGTTGCGAGTTACGAAAGGAAAGGGGAAGCCAAGTAGCCCGCTCGCGAGTAGGCCAGTTCAAGTTAACTCCTAATTGCGAAACACTAAATATCCCTATTATTTACCAGAGCTACATTGCTTTCTCAAAAGCTCTCTCATCTCACTAACGTAGCATTCAGGCGAACTTCACTCGTATTCAGAGCTACGCTTATTGAGTTCTACTAGTTCTTGCGCTAACTTATATAACGCTTTCCACTCCTTCTGTTAGCGCTTCAAAGTCAGTAAGATATTCTGTTCTTAACCTTGCTTTAATGCCTAAACAAGCAACGGAATTACGGCAATAACAATAAGAGGAGAGAGAGGGGAATTACGACAATAAAGGGTAGTACACAAGTTTCTAGGGTTGTTCGTTTGCTAATTCCAAAACTCACGCATTACAGCGAAAGAGAAGAAGATAGCCATTCTACCTACTAATATAGAATAGAGAAAGAGAAGAAGATAGCCATCATCCTACCTAATATAGAATAGAGAAAGAGAAGAAGATAGCCATCTTACCTAATATAGAATAGAGTAAGGGTTGTTACCATCTTACATAAGTTGTGCACCAAGTAAATAAGCAAGGGAACAAGCTTTGTATAATGGAGAGCTTACGTAAGCGGAACTGGAACAAGAACAATTCTCAACTTGGAGAGGCACGGGCAATCCTAATCCTGCTTTTGCTCTTGCACGTAAGTTTTAGGATCAGCTACTTTGTAACCTCTCGTAGGTCCCGAAGGACCTGTAAAAGAGAAAGAGAGTTAGATCGAAAGAACGAGCAACGGACAAGTCCCGAAGTCTCGCGAAAAGGGAAGCTTTACAAGCAATTAGACGAACACCCTGTGTGCACAAGAGAAAAGAGGGAGAGGGAGAAAAACAAGGCTTTCAAGGATGAACGAACAGCTGCAAGCCCACAAACAGCTGCTCACCTGGTCCCGGGCGCAAAACCAAGTTCCCGTAAAGGTCACGTGCGAACTTGCGAAAGAGAGGCTTGTAGAGAAGTATAACTTTGACCCCAACAATTTGAATAGCTCGGTCCAGAATCGTCCCAGGAACCGAGCGTCTCGATCACTAATGATTCTGGCTCACCTTGCTTCCTGAGTTCTGCCAACTCTGGTGGAGGCATGCGGTAGGGTGGTCTTGCTGAAGGCTTTACTCCTGGCTCCAGCTCGATACTGTGATCCACGCCTCTGCGTGGGGGAAGAGTCTTCGGCAACTCGGGTGGCATGACGTCTTTGAACTCTTTCAGGATGTTCTGTCACGGACAAACTTCGAAACAGGGTGTTTGATGTAATGCTTATGTATGTCAGTGTCTTTTGGCATGTTCATGCCTTGTACAACATGTAGAGGGGCGGCCGAAGGCATAATAGTCCCATTTTAGTTGGGTTGGTGGCCTCTTTAGGCTTGTAAATAAAGGTTGTGTCATGTAGACACGTGCGAGAGCTTTTCGGTCTGTAATAGACTATTTTACCCTTTGTTGTGCAACTGTTCAGAGCTTGTAAAAGTCTGTTTGTAATTTGCATTGTCTATGAAGTGTTTTTCGGAGATGTTTGCTTGTGGATCCCGATTGAGACGTTCTCTCTAGCCCGTTCTCTCTTTTGTTGGTCCTATGGGACAATGGGAGGCTTCGGGGAGGCTGACCTTTGCGGACGAACACGCAAGGGTGCCGCACGACTTAGGCAAAACCAGCTAAGTCCGTGACAGTTCGCCACCACAGCAGGTTCTTGAATGGCCTCCTCGTTGAGTGGCTCTAGCTTCATAGCAGCCACGAATGTCAGTTCGCCTTTTCGCACCCCTTTCTTCAATTGTAATGCCGAAATGTGTTGGGGCTCCTTAGTTCCTCTCCGAGAGACGGGAACCACGCAGGATTGGGGTGCCGCAATTCTGTACAAACCATCACAGAGAATTCCAAAACCAATTTTTATTGAATCATAAAATATATTGAGTTTGCCACTACCAAAAGAAAGACAATATCCTAACTCATCAATTCTAGAAAGAGAAACCAAATTTCTAGAAATTGTAGGGACATAACAGGTATCAACAAGATCCATCAAGTGACCCGTCTCTAAGCGTAGACGATAAGTTCCCATTGATATCACTTTCGCTTTAAGACGATTTCCCATAATGATTAATCTTTCATGTTCTTTTAGTTTCCGAATTGAAAGAAATCCCTGCATGTTATTTGTAACATGAGTTGAAGCACCAGAATCAATCCACCAAGTGTTAGAAGGAACTTCTGTAATGTTTGATTCGAAATATACAAAGGTCGAGTTAATACCTTTCTTTTCGAACCAAGTCTTGCGTTTAATGCAATCCTTCTTCACATGTCCTTTCTTGCCACAAAAGAAGCATTTTACAATAAATGCTTTTTTTTCATTAGTCCGTTTAACATTTCCAGACCCGGTAAATTTCTTTGATTGATAATGCTTCAACTTTCTTTTCTTATTACCAGCTCTTTGAGTAGTGGTCATGACATTATGTGAACTTTCTTGCCTTAATCTCAATTCTTCCTGAACACACATGCTAGTCAACTCATTCAAGTCCCACTTATCCTTATTTGTATTGTAGTGAATCTTGAATGGGCCAAACTGAGAAGGAAGAGAATTGAGAATAAATTGCACGAGAAAAGATTCATCAACATTCATGCCTAATGTTTTAAGTTTTGCAGCTTGGTCAGCCATATTGAGGATATGATCCTAAATTTCTCGAGTACCATCATACTGAGCCGTAGTAAGTTCTTTCATCAATGTGTCAGCCAATGACTTATCAACATATTTAAATCTATCTTCAATAACCTTTAAATATTCCTTTGCGCTAGTTGCAATCGGTAATGAAGTCTTTATGTTATTTGCAATTGTCATTCTTATGAACATTAAACTAAGTCTATCAGATCTTTCCCAAGCCTTCATTTCATTTACTTGTTCTACAGAACTTTCATCAGTCAAGTCTGCAGGCTTTTCAACAAGTAATGCTAAATCAAGATCTAATACCCCTAGTGTGAATTGCACATGCTCTAACCATTCTGAATAATTTGATCCAGAAAGTACAAGGACACTAGAAGCATATGAATGTATATGTGGAAATACCACTGCAAAAACAAATATAACAACATTAATGTTTTGAGTTTGTCAAAAAATTGATGAACTATTGATATCATCTATATTACACCTTTGGGTGAAATATTAACATATCTAGTTTTCACTCAAGAATATTTATGGAGGACTAATACCATCCTTGAGGAATAGGTATTGTTACCTTTGGGTATACAACCCTAAACTACAAGGATATCTAAAACAGTATCATCCTACCCCATCACATAATTATTTGAATTAGATTCTCCTTTGGGATTATCTAAATCTCCTAATTATATGTGTCATTATGAATATTATTTCCTTAATATCATTTAGGACTAATTCCTTAATATTATTTTATAAGTCATTAGTCTAGGTCACTTTGGTGGCTACAAGACTAATGCAATAATATAAAATAAAAATGTCCTATAAAATGATAAAACTTTTATTTTAATTTATATCACAAAAGTTTATCATCCCATGCCACTTTGGCAGCTACTAGTCAGATAAAATTTAGAAAAATAAATTACAAATAATATTCATCAATATTTCTTTAATTTTGCTAAGCATTTCAATAATAAAACAACATAGAAAAATAATAAAATTTCAGATTTTGCTTCTTTCAAGCACTCTTTCATGTGAATCGTTTGCTTGTAACATTTGTATAAGTTATCCTCTTTTTTTTGTCCGTGAAACCAATTAATGGTGAGTTTCATTTTCCATGATTATACTTGAAAGTCAATATACAAAGGCATTATTCATTTACCATCTTCGCTTGTGTTATAGGGGACATAAACAAAGCTCCAAAACTGGACCTCCATAATCCAGAAAATCTACCTAAGTTTCAATCCATATTTACAGTGGATTGGCATAAGTATTGGATCGAATATGCACTTCTCTGATTCAAGATAGAGAAAAGTATTTCAAATCCCCAATAACAGATGACTACCAATCCAAGAGTCAATCACTTTGTACCATGAGGTTATAAGAAGATTGACTCGCCATATACCACCTATGCTCTTCAAATTGGCCAAGCCTACATGAAATAAGGCCCAAATACAAACGAAGCTGAGGTATTGCTTACAGCAACTACATACAGAGTTTACATACAGAAGACAGATTCAAAGCAGAATGACATATCCTTAGTGGTGAGAAAATGCGAATCTTGGATACAGAAATTAGTCATATATAAGCAGAAAACATGTAATGCATATATAGAGCCGATACAAATTACCCCCACCAGTCAAAGATGGTATACAAACATGTATTCGATCTGCAATTGCAGTACAACAAACAAATATCAAAGAACTGACAACAATTAGAACAGAATGGAACATATTATGACCAACCGGAACAAATTATCAGACGGATCCTGGGAAAGCAGATAGAAATCCAAAGAAAAAATGACGCGAAATCAAAAGGATCCGACGAAGAAGAATACTTACCGTGTGTCGTCACCTTCCGCCATCGCCGATTCCGTCGCCGCCCGCGGAGGACTCGACCAGGTTGGGGCTCGAAACCGGGCTTGATATGGTCCGTGGAGGTATCATTCGCGTACCCACGGGCTAAGAACATTCTGGAAACCATCTCGAGAATTTGGGATGTGTACACGAATGATCTTAGTTTAACCTAATAGTTGTTACCTATCACCTATTAAGTGAAACACGTACAAAGAATGCAAATAATTTCTTATTTAATGATTTGAGGCATTGATGTAAGGACATTAACAGAAAATTCAATACGGCATCAGAGTAGAATGTCGTATATTCAGATCCTATCCAAAAATTCAGTTACAAATCTACCCTTTTGTTGCACCGATTTTACTTTATTTTATTTTTCCGAATGGAAAACTAAGCTTCAAATTAGGTTATTGGAACGGAATATATCCCAAAAAAAATACAGAATTCCTTTCAAGACCGGAGGAGAACAAAATATCTTATCTGAACGGTAAGATTTTGACTCTCATATTGCCCTCCCTGTATTCGTGTTCAAGACATAAAAATTTAGTATGTGTCTTAAAATATATTTGAAATGTATATTTAGGGTCTCATACATCTTTTAAATATGAATTAGTGATTGATAATATTTTTTTCAAATTATATTTGACCTTAATGCTATATTGAAAATGCCATACTATTTAAGGGTAGTGTCAATATTTTAAATATTTACAATAGAATATTAATATAATTTTTTTAAATTTCTAAAGTATTCTATGACTTTATCTAAAATTATAAAATTATCAAAATGATTTAATTAGAAAACTTAAGATGAAATTTTATTTATATGTTTTTAAATATTTTTTTAATAATTTTATTTATTCATTTATTTATTACATATTTGAGTCCTACGAAATTTTTTATAAGATTACATGTATTCGGTTTTTTATTTTATTTATTTTTTACTTATTAATTTAAATAAAAAAATGTATAGAATGAACTTTTCTAATATAATTTTATCAAACAATATTTACCTCAATATATATTTAAAATATAATTTTTATCTATTATTTATCAAACATAAAATATTTCTTAACTATATATTCACTCAAATCCTTATTTTGTTAATTGCATATTTACTCAAATCTTTTTCTCCAGCTGTATATTAAAAAATATAAATATGATTTCAAAAGTATTATTAATCTCACAACCATATAAAGTATTTCTCAAATATCATGAAGAAGGCATAGATTTACTATAAATCAACACAGTTTCAGAGCAATCAAAGCTACAAAGTCTTCTTTGAGTACATCCCATTGAGTGTAGGATTCTGCAAGCAAACGACCTGAAGCATGATGCATGTTGTTACCCTCTAAAATGATAGAGCCTTGTGAATCGGCAATACAGAATTAGATTGGATTCATTTCAATTCAATTGGATATGTTTCATTTCAAATCCATGATCAGCATTAATGTGAGAATGAGACTTTTAATAGCATATTGGGAACCAGATAAGTATTTTTGGATATTTTATTTAGGACAGTAAAAAAATGACATCATTAAGTTTTATGTGAATCATGGGTGATATAATAATAATTTGGATAAGATATTGATGGAAATAAAGACTAGTGATTGGGTGACAAGACCGGACATCCGAACCGCAATCTGTTGCCCATTCAAAACCTTCAGTTTGCGTGAAAGCAATCGTTGTGACGCTTGAGCTTGGTTCGCTTCCCGGTTCACACGACGTGGCAGGGCGCTTAACAGCGATCGCATCGCCATTTTGCTTGCACGTCACCGAGTTCTCCGACTCCGTAACAAACGTCCCCCAAAATGGTACCCGATCAACGACCACGTCTCTCACTCTTTTCCTTAATTTGCTGGTTGGATCCACATCGAGCAACCGCATGTCATGTACACGCTGGCCTTAGTGCCGTGTTTGGTATATTTGACGAGTCCGTCAGTTTGAAGTCTTGCGTTGTGATTGGTTCCGCGACTTGTGCGTTCCCGCGCGGAAAACGCAACACCGCGTTGGGTCGACGCCAATAACGTCTGGGCTTTAGGTCCGACGAACAAGGAATCTGAACCATCAAATCTGAAATGATAAGTACGTGGCACCATCGAGCGGACTTGTGATTCGCTTGCGGTCGCAGATTATGCGGGAAAATCGAACCACCCCGGAACGCGATCCTTGTGACCCTACACTGAGGTCGCCTGGATCCCCTCCAATCATACTTCTAAATAGTATCTGTCAATTCACACATCTGCAGGTTTCAACCACCAACTTTAAATTTGAGACGGTCCGATCAGAACTCCACGCGTATCGACAATAGAGAGGATCCCGTACCCGAGGAAGAAAGCCGTCTCATCGAACGGCTTTGTCGCTTCCAGGGAAGGATCGGACGGTGTACAACGAGAAATCCGTCGCCTTTCGACTCTATATATTCGTGAGACCAGTGGGTTGTTACGTGCTTCGTTGCATTGCAAGGTTGTCGAGCTCCTGTCTCTGAGAGCCGCTCCCTTCTCCCCACATTGCCTTCGCTCCGCTCACCCTTCTTCGATCTCAATCCCGCCGCATTGGTGAGTATATCCTTGTTCGATCTGAGCTTCTTTTTTAATGTTTCGTGGAACATTTTCGATTTAGTTTCCGCGGTTTAATCTCATTCGTCCTGTTTCCTGTTTATTGTCCGATCATGTCCTAGATTGAGGAACCTTGGGTGATCATGGAGACTGGGCGTGGATGTCTCGCAATTCCTCTCCTTCTTTCGATCCTCTTGCTTCCTTTGGGATTCCCGACCACTGGTGCCGCCGATGCTTTGATTCGGATAGGTCTGAGGAAGAAACCGTTGGGTGAGAATGGCCGGATCGCAGCCCGGCTTTTGGATAAGGAGGGGAAGGATTTGATGGCCCGGAGGCACGGATTGAGAGGTGGTGTTGGGAGTAATGAGGAAGATGAAGATATTGTTTCCCTCAAGAACTATTTGAACGCTCAGTACTTTGGGGAGATTGGCATCGGTTCCCCTGCGCAGAAGTTCACCGTGATTTTTGATACGGGTAGCTCGAATCTGTGGATTCCTTCTTCTAAGTGCATCCTCTCGGTGAGCTTTGTCTCTCTTTGGTTGGAAAATCGAATATCTTGCAGTTCTTCAAATCACCAGTACGTAGTGCGTCAATGCAGGTCGCTTGCTATTTCCATTCGAAGTACAAGTCAACCGCATCCAGCACATACCAGAAGAATGGTCTGTCTTTGGCATAAAATGAACGACTTTATTTTGTCATTGTTCTCTTGTAGTTGCCTCCCCCTTTTCCTTATTTACACGCATGTTGCCAGGAATTTATTTCAATAGCATTTATATTCTATAACATTGTTAAAACTTTAATTTATATGGTTCAGAGATGGAAAAGATGTGGAAGTAGGCTTCTACAAATGTTGAATTATGAACAGGGTTTTGATCGGTCATTATAGAAGCAATCCATTTATGTTATACTTCTCATACGAATGATTGTAAAGGACACATATATCTAAAAGAATAACAGTATCAACTTGGCTCAGGGGCCAACCAAGTGGAAGTCATCTTTACCATTTGACCGGGCTTTCTTCTTTTAAGTTCTTTTCCCTTTTGAATAAGTGTCCAATGGCTCTGGCGCCTGTGATACTTTCCTCGTTGTACCTAAGTTCATCTGAGATCAATAATAAGACTTGAGTTAGCTTCATAATTTCTTCCCATCAGTTACCTTTGTGTCGGGGTTCACCTCCTCAAATATATCATGGACAAGTGCATCTTTTTTATTTATTCATTTATTTATTGGGCCCTTTCTTTTGTGTGTTCTCAGATGAGATAATATTCTTTCATAGTATTGTATTATAGGGTTCCGATATAGTTGAATTAGTATAGATGATTTTCCATCATATTGGTATCTATTGGTATTACCTCTAACTTATTCTGAGTGTAGTTGCCTGACTCCATCTTCTCTTATAACATCATCGATTCATCTATTCATACTCATATTCACTGCACTATCTACGTAGGTACTTCACTTATTCCAAGTTTTTTATCCTCTAAAGCCTGTCATCATCTTAACATGTTCTTTTCTATTAGAGATGTGTAGAAAAACAGACACCAAATGTACCTCTGCAATTTACACGTCCTTCTTTTAGTCTATGAATGTTATTTTCGTTACTGTTTTAGAGTAACCTTATCATGTTCTAGGAACTGGCTTGGCTTTCCCCTAGCGTCTTACATAGGCAATGCTCTCGATCATATTTATGTATTGGAAAAAATTCATTTTGTTTTCAAAGCATGCTCCACTGTATCTCTTAGCTTCGAGTTAATAATTAAATGCATGTCTCTTCTTCTTTTCAAATATTTGTTACTTAATTCGCCAAGTAAATATCTTTCCTTTTCTTTATAGAGATTTTCAAAACTCATATTATACTTTAATTTTTATGACCAATCTGTAACCTTGGTGCCTTGAGGGCTTCTTCTGACAAACTTGCTCTTAGCTATAAAATCTTTGACTAGCTATGCTATTTAACATTTTCTTACAGGTGACTAAATGTTACTCTTCTTATTTCTTAGAACTATTAATGTTGATAAGATCATTAGAGATGAAAATTTCAAACTCTTCATCTATTTTCTTTTCTTGCCAATATTTCCTTCTATACCGCTTCTCTTCCTTTTTAACATGGTCTTTTGTGTCTTCCTCAAGTTCTTCAAATCTGGCATTAGGTATTATTTGAATTAATATATGTTCTTTTCAGTATCAACATTTGCTTATTAAATCAGGTTATTTTTTTACCTCGTCAAAGTTTATTGTTCTTGTAAAAGAGTTACTTATTAAAGGCATCTATGTTCGTACCTGATTGTCCTTTGCTGTATTTGAATATCTTTGTAGGCAAGTGTACCTTGATATGTTCTAGTTACTGTTTTGCTATAGCTAAGTAGAGATTCTAATTGCATGTGGCTTTGTCTTGAGCAGGAAAGTCTGCAGAAATCCACTATGGATCTGGATCAATTTCTGGTTTCTTTAGTGAAGATCATGTCACCATCGGTAACCTAATTGTTAAAAATCAGGTTTCAAACTTTTTTATTATTTTACATGTTATTCTTTCACTGGTCCTTAAGATGTCAATTTTCTAATTCTATGGTCTCCTAAACTATAATTCATTCAGGATTTTATTGAAGCCACTAGTGAACCAAGTGTCACATTCCTGGTTGCCAAGTTTGATGGGATTCTAGGACTTGGATTTCAGGAAATATCAGTTGGGGATGCTGTACCTGTGTGGTATTTTAATATGACTTCCTTTCTCCTCGGATGCAAAACTATTACATGATAGTTGATCGTTAAAATTTACTAGACCTGTTTTGAACATGTAACCATTTACATTGCTGTTGTTTGTTTGACAAAGTTCAAAGAATGTTATTCTAATATTTAGTTATCTACAAACAGAAAATTTATTAATATGCTTGTTAGTGTCTTGAAGAATCTTCAAATCCAATTAAAATTAGAAATGCAGAAACATAAGAATGACAAATGTAGCCATGACAAAGAATAGAGATGCAAATTATTTTTTTTATTTACACTATTTGTATTGGACAACTATCATTCTACATATCCTGCACTTTATTTTTTATGCTTCTTCACTGAAACTTGGTTTGTCATAAACAAGTATAATTATGAGAAAGCAGACCTATATCCTTTACTTGAGAAATTACCTTGTTAGGGTGATTTATACTTGTAGGGCTTAGAGATCATTCCTTGTCCACAATGGTTCTATAATTTCCTTGTTAAAAACTTGTGACAAGCATATATTTGCTTGTTTAAATGCTAGTTGTGTATATTACTTTTATTTAAGGTCCTTATGTATGGTTTTTAACACAAATAATGTTTAAGTAACATGAAGGGAAATTTTGGAAGGGCCCAAAATTACCTTGTTAGGGTGATTCATACTTGGATAGAGCTTAGAGATCATTCCTTGTCCAAATGGTTCTATAATTTCCTTGTTAAAAACTTGTAACAAGCATAGATTTGCTTGTTTAAATGCTAGTTGTGTATATTACTTTTATTTAAGGTCATTATGTATACCTTCTTGGTTTTTAACACAAATAATGTTTAAGTAATGTGAAGGAAAATTTTGGAAGGACCCATTGAACTTTTATAATAGGTGCTCATCAGATATGCAACTCAAATTTTTGTTAGGAATTATCTCTTTTTATTCTGAGTTCTTTCCATCGGGGAGAGAAGTGTAGCTTTAGGTCCAGGTCAGAACAACCCTAGATTTATCAGGCCATTTTCACCTAATTTACTGGAATAATAAAATAATAATAATGATCAACCTAAGGATTGAAATATCATATCCTACCGGAGTTTCGACGTTCGTTCGGTATGGTACGATACTATATACCGAGCAGTATACCGTTCGGTATACCGCTCAGTATATATTTATATATATAAATATTCTTATAAAAGGTGATATTGCCTTATATATATACATGTATATACGTATATATACATGTATATACGTATATATACATGTATATACGTATATATACATGTATATACGTATATATACATGTATATACGTATATATACATGTATATACGTATATATACATGTATATACGTATATATACATGTATATACGTATATATACATGTATATACGTATATATACATGTATACATGTATATATATATATATATATACATGTATATATATATATATACATGTATATATATATATATATACATGTATATATATACATGTATATATATATATATATACATGTATATATATATATATATACATGTATATATATATATATATACATGTATATATATATATATATACATGTATATATATATATATATACATGTATATATATATATATATATATATATTCTGTTCGATCTGGTAATGGGCGATTCGTGTACCGATCAACTGACGGACCAGTACATATCGTCCGTACCGAACGATATCATACAAAATTGCATGCCTTGGATCAACCATGCCTCTGGGTCCACAAGCTCACTTATTTGTAGTTATTAGAAAAGGAAACTAATCCCATCACCTCCCAAAATCCTACTAAATGAGATCTTTGGAACTATCAAAATTAAAAGATTTAATAGAAAATAATTTCCCTGATTTATGATTTTATTATTTCGAGATTTATAAACACCAACTATACCAAAAATTGTAATCTAGATATAAAAAAAGTGATGGAAATGCAGAGTAATACTAGTAAATTTCCTATCACTGCAGTGAATAAAATTTCATTGTGGATACAGCACTTGAACATGTGGCAAATTGCATAGTTGATTTACAAAGCGACTTCGTAATTGGTTAATTTATTGTTAAGATTTTGAAATGCAGAACCCATTCATCATTCTCAACAACTGTAAAATGAAAATTTTCAGCTAATATTTTCCAAGGAATATGTGCAGTTATTAGTCTAGCTTTCTTTATAGTGATCTTGAAAGACTCCATAAGCTTATTTTTTATAAATGTTCTAGTGAAATTTCCTGGTGCTTAGATGTTTTTGTAGATGAAGCATTATCGTTTTAAAGTGTCCTTTATGGCATCAATTATAAAGTTGATGTTTTGTGTTGTGTTCATTGCATCTTGCATCATTCTATCAGGTGATTAGGTGGTTCTCGTATGCTTTAGATATTTTGGAAATTATCTTATTTGAAAATTTTCATTTACACGTGACTAGAAGTGTTTAGTTTGATTAACTCAGCTAACCTTTGTAATGGTAGGTATAATATGGTCAACCAAGGACTTATCAAAGATCCTGTTTTTTCATTCTGGTTTAACCGAAATGCTGAGGAAGGGGAGGGAGGTGAAATTGTTTTTGGAGGAGCTGATCCAAACCACTATAAGGGTGAACATGTATATGTCCCTGTTTCTCAGAAAGGTTACTGGCAGGTGGGTGTTCTTAGCATGTGTACTCAATTAATTGAATACTGAGTTGTGCAGATTGGCTACTGAATTTACTTGTTTTCACAACTGCTGTTACATGTTTCCCTAAATTTGTCTTGGCAGTTCAACATGGGAGATTTGTTTATTGGTGATGAAGCTACTGGTATTGCTTAGTGGTTTATATTATCATAACTGGATGTTCTTACATCTACTAATACTATATTTTGTGTTTATCAGGCTTATGTTCTGGTGGGTGTGCGGTAATTGCAGATTCTGGAACTTCTTTGATTGCCGGGCCAACGGTTTGTATATACTTGATCATCCTTTGATGCCATCAATGTTTCTGTTATTTGTCTCAGAAAAAAATAATTTATCTATGTCTTAGAAAGCTGGACATGGATGTGAATATCATATGAATGTACAATAAAATGAAATAAATGTTAATAATTCCTTATTAGGAAAGAAAATTTTGTAGTAAATGTGAAAACGAAAGCATCAAAATAATATTGTAGATAGAAAAATCAATCAAAGAAAATTTTTTAATTAGATTAATGCAGCTTAATTTAACACTATATGGTTGGAAGTTTGGGACTCAAACCATGTGTGTACCATTATCCAGAAGATTTTGGATAGCGGGATTTAAATACATATAAAGATATGTGATAGATACATATTTATGTAAACATATCCAGCTTGACTTAGATATGAAAACATATTTAGATGGATATTACTCAATCCACTTTCAATGTCACTGTAGCTTCATACTTTGTGGAGAACAATTTACCTGCATCTTCAGTTCCATGTCAAGGTTACTGATTGGACATCATTAGTCTAGTGTAGTAGCATCTAGGAGATCACGTGCATGGTCTAATTGTTGAGTCATATACTCATAGATTCCCTTTGGAGACTATTTTCTCACAAGGCTACTTATCAACTTATCAAATACCTTATATCTACATGTCTGCCAATGATTTTTAGTCTTGATAGGTTGAGTAGATGGATGAGGTTATCGATTGTGCTCATGGTACTCTTTCATGCTGACTTTGTCAGAAAAAGAAAGAAATTTGCTTGAAATGGTGTTGCAGTTAAACACCTTCCTCATAATTTTATTTTCTGTCTACATACCTCATCTTAAAATAAAGAGTATTCTTCAGTTACCGAGCTCCTTCGCCTATAGTTTTGTAAAATGCCAATCTTCTCACTCTTTCTTGATGTTAAGTTGTCTATCCTAAGTATTACAATTTTGTGCGATATCAAGCTCCTTGTTCTTGCTTGATGTGAAGTTCTCTCCTAATCACTATTCACTATGCTCTTTCCAAAATTCAAACTGTCTGGTAATCTGATAATTGATAGCTTTGAGTATTTCATCTGAAAAATGTGTAGATCTATATATTGGTTTGTCGGTGTCAATGTATTCGATGAAGATCTAAGTGCCAAATAGTTTAGAACACGTTTTTACTGCATCTGAATTTATTTATGTGGACTTCTGAAATCATTACAGTAGTTAATTATTGTGTGCAATAGCTTTAAGTCAATTTTTTTAAAAAAATACAAGTGTATAGTTTGTTTTTTTTAAATAAAATAGTATACAAGTGTGTATTTTTTTAATCAATTGGATGTCTCAAGACAACTTTTTAAGTCAGTTATTGCAGCAATGACTATTAAAATCGAAGTTACAACCATTGATTTTTTATCAACATAACACCAGACTTTGTCAATGAAAGATCACCTTCATATCTTTGCAGGCTGCTATTGCAGAAATTAATAACAGAATCGGAGTTTCTGGTGTTGTTTCTCAAGAATGCAAAGCAGTAGTTGCTCAATATGGGCAACGAATTTTTGAAATGTTGATATCACAGGTCCGAAACAACGTATTAATGCATAGATAATTTAGACATTCATTTTGGCTACCTTAATCAAGTTAATTTATGCATCAGAAAAGGCATGCTAATCCTGGTTTATTTGTCAGACACAACCTACCAAAATGTGCTCTCAGATTGGTCTATGTGCTTCTGATGGAACTGGCGCCGTTAGGTGAGCAATCGAATTGTTCCAAGTTATTTTTGTATTCTCTTAGAAATTCAATAATATATCTGCCTGTTGACTATTGTTATTCACATACATCATGCACTTGAATCTATATTATATATCCAGCATTGCCATTGAGAGCGTAGTCAGTGAAAACAAGAATGATTCATCTGGTCTGCACAATGATGCTATGTGCAATGCTTGTGAAATGGCACTTGTGTGGATGCAGAATCAGCTAAGCCAGAACCAGACACAGGAGGAAATGTTGAATCACATCAACGAGGTTAGATTATTTTCAAGTTTCAAGTATAACGCCATTTTCGCTTCTGCAGTAGTTTGTTTATTTAACTTTTTCATCTCATGCATCCAGCTATGCGAACGCTTGCCCAGCCCCATGGGAGAATCATCTGTAGACTGTGCTGCCATACCTTCCATGCCTAGTGTTTCTTTCACCATTGGTGATAGGATATTCGAGCTTCAACCAGAGCAGGTATGATCCTGTTCTACATTTCGCACAAGGCTCCTGACAGTTCTTTGTTTCTTGAATATATGATTAAATTCCAAACAAGTGGACCAAATGTTTTGCACAACCCATGTGCAGAAAGAATGAGGTCACTATTTTATTCTTGACTAACGAAGATAAATGTGTAGCCGTGGATCTATTTCTCCACCTACGTTCCTTTTGTTGATGATGTTCATCGTTAATACTCATGATCATCTTGCTTCTCTGATTGGTGCCCGCAGTACATTCTCAAGGTTGGTGAGGGAGCTGAAGAACAGTGCATCAGTGGGTTCACAGCTTTGGATGTTCCGCCACCACGAGGCCCTCTCTGGTGTGTATTTTCCAGTCTTCCTGCCTGCATTCTTAAGTCATCGTTTTGTGTCTCTCTGCATATGTGATGTGTAGCAATGTAATGTGCAACATATTGTGTGACATCTGAAATTGCTGCAGGATATTGGGAGATGTATTCATGGGAGTCTATCATACTGTGTTTGACTATGGCAACTCGAGAGTTGGCTTCGCACAAGCAGCTTAGACAAGTATGCGATGACTTGATCATATCCTGAAATACTTGTTTTAAGTGTTTTATTATTAACGCAAAGACAGTATATGTGTACACAAAATTGTGTTTGCTATGTTCACTCTCCTTGAATTACTAAAATGCGTTTGGTAATCGACTTGTGGTTTTCATATTGTGTTGTTTTCTAATTACTTGACCATCCACTTGTTGGTTACATGATTCAGGCCAATGTAGGCTTTAATTGGGTTTTATTTGCAGACTTTTTTTTTTTTTTGTCTATTTGGTTCGTGAATGTGTTAAGAGCCTCGTTTTAGAGACGAAGATCCAAAGGAAATGTGGATTTGCTTTCGGTTCATAAATCAGTTCAATTTTGATATATTCAGATCAATTTGGAGTTTTGCACGAAGTTAAATCAGAAATATAAGGAGACTGTAATTGGCAGTTTGATTTTTGCTGAATAGCTTTTCATTGTGTTAGGTAGACTCTTTTAGGTATACTATATCTGGATGTAGTATTCCAGTTTAAATCTTCTAGACAAAGAAAGATATGGATTTGTTTATAAGGGAGTGTACTCACTACTTTTGACTTAAGTTTACTAGTCCTGTGTATGGTCAGATATGATGAAAGATTCGATAAGTGTTTTGGAAGTATGCACAAGAAAAGAAAATTAATGGATCAGTTGTCATTAAACCATGTTATAATTATCAAAAGAATTCAGAATGGTAGAAGGAGAGCCAACCTATGCAACCGATACAGTAGTAAATCATTTTATATTATGATGTCCCAAAGATTTGCAGAACCTGTCATAAAGCTTAGCACACATCAACATATCCTCATCCTCCAAGGAGGAGCTTCTGAGAGGACTATGAGAAATGTCATAGGGTTGTATGGTACCTTTATTTACACAGTTCTCAACAAGAAAGTGGATGCTGATACTATGGCTACTTTTTGTGGGGGCCTGGCAGCTTAAATATACTGAATGCATTTATCACAACTAATAATTACTTTGAGTTAGGTGCTTCATTACATCTGAAAAAGCAGAGCATCTTATCTTGACCAAATTCTTTGCCTGTGAATCTGTCATTTCTTCATCTAAAAATATTCGAGTTAAAAAGACTTTTAAAAGAGGAGGACACAAATGAAGATGCTACCAGCTGATGAGAATAGTATCTAGTGATTTGTCTATGGTGGAGGAAATGAGATAGGTGATAAGGATTCTTACTGTTACCTGGAATCTGTATTGCAGTACAGATTCTTAAGAACTTGGGTCAGTCCTGTTCTCTCAGCATCTCAGCAGAGAAGCGATTCTTAGCTGGTGCCAAATTCTTGAGGATCTGAACATTCAACATCTCTTAGACGAATATTTCTTTTGGCCACAGTTCTGCTAAGATTCTGATTTCTGATGGAGCAAAGTTCTGTTTGTCACCAAATGGCAGTAGTGATAACAGTGCATCCACAAGCTTGGCCACTGCATTCCAAGGTCAGAGGAAAAGAAGCACCAGTTTCAACTTTAGAATGTTGATAGAGAGCCCCATTTCTTTAGTTCAAATCCAGAAAAAGTATTCTTCCCATATGAACAATAGACTGTTTAATATGCTACATAATGCAAATGTGATTGTGTGTGTGTGCGTGGAGAGGAATGGAACAAACAATTCTTTCTGATGTGATTGTGTGTTGTTTGCTGATGATACATGAATAAGAAAATGTTTCAAATTGTTATGTAAGCTGATATCACAGTGATTAGAAGCTGGTTTTGTCAATGAAAAATATGCTTACCTAGGGAATATTTGATAATACCATGATCACAAAAAGCAGAATTAGTTTCATTTTGATCACTGCAAAATATCATTCCAGATATATCTGGGAATCTGAAGCAGTTCCTACGCTCCTGTGCTTTTAACCTTTCAAACTGAGGAATAGATACTCTTTTGGATCTTAAGCCATGCCAAGCAAAGCGAAGGAACATCATCAACTTGCCCAACTCCGACTCCAGATCATCCACATCAACTTGATGGAAAGAGGAGCCTGAGGTTGTGCCAATATATCCAATGATTTAATTTTTTTTATTCCAGAAAAGCTTTCCATGGATTATCTCAGACTCGTATGCTTGCTGCATGATCAATTTAATATCATTCTGTCACCGGTGCATCTCCTTGTCTATGTAAACCATTTTTGGAGAGACAACAAACTAACTTGGACATTTTGTGATCTCAACAGTAATGTGTTATCCCTTCACAAGCAAACAACAATCTAAAGCTTGTGGCAGCTAGCTACATCTTAGCTAATGCATCAATTTTTCTGATATTATTATATGATTCTTTTTATGTAGTCGATATAATTCCTTGAAATTTTCTCTCTAAAGCTTTGATGTCTTTCTCTGCTTGGACTTCTCTCCAAAGCCGGATTTTGGCAGAATTAAGATGATTCCATGCAAAGCAGTGAAAGGAAATCTTATTCTGAACATCCTTTTTAGGAGGGACATTTTGATCTGTCACTCAACCACACAATCCTCATCTGATTCTTTCCTACTCACTACAACGGTTCCAGTGATCACATCTCTCTCTCTCTCTTTCTCTCTCTAAGAGTATTATTCGCCAACTGGAACCGCCACCACAGAACCCCTCCACTCTTGCTCCCTTCTCCCTTATATAAGTAGCACCTGGTGTAGCTGGTCTCTCCATATCAGCTTACACTTAGTTGTAGCAGTGAGCTGAGCTCTGAGAGAGAGAGAGTGTGTGTGTGTGTGTACAATTCCCTCCTTCCTGTCACCCTTTGAAGCATTTTATCAAACACCTAGCCCCTCTCTCCCTCATCTCTGTTCGGTGACCTTCACAGAGCATGGCATCCGGTTCGGTGACCACCTGCTGGACCGCGAAGCAGAACAAGATGTTCGAGAAGGCGCTGGCGGTGTACGACCAAGACACGCCGGACCGCTGGCACCACGTCGCCCGCGCCGTCGGAGGGAAGACCGTGGACGAAGTGAAGCGCCACTACGAGCTGCTCGTCGCAGACGTCCGCCGGATCGAGAAGGGCCATATGCCTTACGCCACCTACCTCTCATCTGGGATCAGGGGTACTCCCTCTCTCTCTCTCTCTCTCTCTCTCTGTCTGCAGGAGTTGGTGGCGCATCATGTTCTTAGGCTACTTGTCTTCCTCTGTCACGAAACTTGGGATGTCGCTTTTGGTCGTTCAAATGACCAACAGACCCAAGCAAGGTCTAAATCATACGACCGGACACCAATCCGGCTGTGTTGGATCAGTGATTTATCGATTGGATCAATGGGTCACGTGATCAGATTTTAGATTTTATATAACAAAAAAATTAAGAAAGAAAGAATTATTATTATTTACACATTATATATAAAGAGATAGAATTTTATTTTAAGTTAAAAAATATATTGAAGATAAATTATTTGGCTAAAGAAATTGGATGGCAAAAGAAAAATAGAAAAGAACAAATAAAATTATTTGGATAGTGAAAGAAAGAAGTAGATAGATAGTAGAAAATATGCGCCTTATAAAATTATTTTTTTTTTCTTTTTTCAAAAATATATTTTCGATCTGATTTTAATAATAACTGTAGCATAAAAAAGCAAACATATATTCCAACTAAGACTCAAGTCTTCTATGATGAGATAGATAGATGCCTTTGCCTTTGAGGTCACTTCACCACTCCTAAGCCAAAAGATGTGCACGAATGACTAAAGCTAATATGGATTGACATAACTTTATATGGATTGTTCAGTCTTCTGATTTCTCTCTCTCTCACGCACACACACTCTATCTCTCTCTCTTTCTGCAGGTTGAAATGGTTGAAACATGAAGGAAAGAATTGACTCTCTTCTCTGCACATCCACTTGGAAGAAACAGATACTGCAAATACTGTAAAAGGATCAGGAAGTCTTTGATCTTTAGTAGCCTACTCTTCTTTCTTATATCCTAAACTGTATATATATATTTAGTAATGTTCGTAACAAATTTCTATATAATTTCCGAAAAACAAAAAATCATAATCAGTGTGTTTCTATATAGTTTGAAGAGAAATTTTAATTCAATCACTCAGCTTCCAGCTGGCCATAGATTTGTGTCTTCTTCTTCTTCTCCTCCTCCTCCTCTCTCTGAATGTGTGAAGAGCACTCGAGAGACGATCATGTCTCGGTCGGTCATTTTACTGCAGCCCTTCATTTGTAGCCGAAGTAGTACTCACATGAGAGGCAGGAAAATGGCAGCAGTGTTTGTTGATCCCTCCCTCCCCTTTAAAGCAACCATCTTACAAAACTTGCTTTTTTGCTTCTGTAATCCCCATTCCCGATGCCATCATCATCAGTATCCGAAAACCAGAACAAGAAAAGAAGATTGTCCCCAAAAACCGTGAAACTTCCGTTTGGGTTCCATCTCGATGCAACACACTAACAAGGAGTACAGATGAACAATGAGATAGTTAGTGTAAGATGTTCTTCTTTTCTAATTAAAAAATACACATATGATTAGATGGAAGAATAAATATATTAGTATTAATTTTTAAAATATAGTATTGAAGTAAAAACTGCTGATAAAGATACAAAGAATCAGAGAAAGAACTACTGTTAAATAAAATTGCTATAATACGAATAATAGCCAGCTTCTTCTTCTTCTTTTTCTTCAAATAATAATAATAATAATAATAATAATAATAATAATAATAATATGATATGATTCATAAATACATGAACATATGACTTTGGAAGAACGAATATATCTTTACCATTAGACTCAGAAAATGTGTTTTATTCTAACTTCTACTGCTAATCAAAACGGCCATACGTGATAGATACATCTTCACTATAGATCTCAAGAAGAATTAGCGCAAGTCAGACAAGTGAGAAAAGGAAAGCAGCTCAGTTTGAACTATGATAGAAAATTAGTTGGATTTTTGTAAAATAACTAACGAATTGATTTTTCAAAAATAAAAGAAAATTTTTGGAAAATATAATCCAAAAGAACCAAAAGTATATCTCAAGATATAATCGAAATTTCTCCCTCTCATGCAAATGAAATTCAGGAGAACACAAAGACTTCTTAATAATATTAAGAGAAGAAAGCTCCGAGATAGTATTCCTCTTCTCTGCCTGCAAGCGTGATGATTTTCACTTTAAACAAGCAAACAAATCTTTTAAAAAAAATTTTGATTGATTTTTAATTTGAGCATAAGAAAAGTTCGTACAAGAGAGAATAATCAAATAAACCCAGCATCATAATTTATATAAACTTAGAGTTTACTCGAACTCTCTCCAGTTTATTAACTCTATCAGGTACTCTTTGGAAGCTTCGTATAATTATGTTGGACATTCAGCTCCATCCATTTTACACATATCGATAGATTTCTTAATCAGCCCATGAGCTCGTCAATCTTTGTAGGACCCTCGGTCTTCCTCGTTTTTTTCACATATAGGATCTCTTAATGTTTCTTAATCAGCCCATATATATAGATTTCTGCATGAGCTCGTATATGTCAATCTCTACATATAGATTTCTTAATCAGCCCATGAGCTCGTCAATCATTTTACACATATAGGATCTCTGCATATATGTTTTTTTGTAACTTGATAATTAATTATTAAAATTAAAGATTTTTTTGAATTGATATTATAATCGAATGTAACTTGGGTTAGGTAAGGATAGGGTTTTTAAGTTAGAAATAAATATATTAATAACATAAGTTTAGCAAAATCAATATAAATTATGTAAGAATAGTGTCACGTATCTTTTTCGGACTTTGAGGAATAGACTTGCGTAAGATTCATATTTCAATCCGTTATGAATTGTCCTTCTATAAATATTAAAATATCTACAGAAAAAATTATTTAAACTGTTAGATTATTTTGTTATAATATAAACTTTAAAATTTAAATAAATTAAATAATCACATATGTAGATATACATGATTGTTGATTCTACCATCAAAACGAACAACGGGCCTCCATAGGTGATGGATCGAGGTCCTCGATCCTATACATCTGCATATCAATATGATATGTTTGTTAAACCCAATTTTAAAATTGATCCCATGATAGTATATTGATATACCGCATGCCATTGGTGCATTAATGTGATGACGATCATAGGTTGATCGTCATGAATCACATTTATCCGAGGTAGCTCCTGAGGCATGTATTAGTAAATGTTAGAGCTTCTACTTTCACTACTGATATGTTGCTCCGTATTGTACTATTGCTTGGGGAAGTATGACCAACTATCACTGTGCTGCTATTGGTCGTATGATTCTCCATAATACGATGACTATAAATATGATGAGCTTCACGTGTCTACATCATGTAAACGCTATCGCATCTGCTCAAATTCATCCACTGCCTTCCCCTTTCCTCTTCCCCTTCCACGCAAAAACTTGACTAGTACCTTGTCGAGTTCTATAATTTGAATCTTGGGTGGTATGCGTTAAATATTTCTCCTCGGTCTATACACCACCCTCAAGTTATGTAGACGAGACTAACAACTGCCTAGCATCGTCGCCATCATCCGTCGATACACTATTGTTTGTGTTGTTGTCATGTCTCTAAACCGAGCGAGTTGCTGAATGTGATTGTGAAGATGTCTCATTGCCCGACTCGATTCTTTCCAACGATGCGACTGATGCTACTGCTTTCCCCTTTCCCTTTGCACGTTGGGCGAACGACTGTGACCGTTGGGTGTTTGTAGTTCCTCGAGCAGTTTGACTCGATGTTGTTTGACTCTTGCCACATTGTGATCGAGGGAGATTTTTCACCTATTGGGGTTGTGCTTTCTCTTCTTCTATTGCTTTAGTGATAAAACACGAAGGACGTTGAGAATCTTCTACCTCATCAAGTAGAGGATCCTCTCAATTCTCTACTGCTTCAACCCACTCTAGCATCGGCTCTAAATCTTCGTTATAGAATTGGAGGTTGATGGGATCAATATCTGGTTCCTTTGGCTCCTTATCCAACTCAGCACATCGCAACCTTAGCTGCATGTTATAATTGACATATACTAGTTTCTCTAACCATCTACACAAGAGTTTGTTGTGAACATTCATATGAATCAATGCAAACGTTGACCAATTACGTTCACAACCATTCGATGTCGTCGTTTGTGAAAGTACACGAACGATAATCTTCCTTAAACGTGGTGCATCTCCTCCAAATTGTAGCTACCACTCGACTGCAAGAAGATATAAATAGATTTTATTAGCATAACAAATAAATAATTACTCAATATCAAATATAATTAATAATCAATATGTGTAACTTTTCCATACTAGGATTCATAGTGTAATGACACAAGACAACTACAACATCAGAGAATGAACCAACTATTTTTCGAAATAATCGATCATCCATAAGAGCATCGGCTGCATTAGTAGTGTTTGGCAAAAGTCAACATATAACATTTTGTAGTGCCATTAGTAAATCATTTTGCGTTCCAAGAGCATACCGATATTGAATTGCCGAGTTTAGATAATACGTTGCAAAACATAATTTTATTAGTATAATTTTTTTATTATATAAAAAATAATATATTAAATTATTCTGAATATAAATTTACTTGTATTATGGATATCTTGATCCATATGAACATTAGTTCGATGATCAATGATCCGTACGTATTGGTTGGCCTTGAAATCATCTTTGAATGTTTTCCTGACATCTACTCTTGTTGAAATCAACATATATTTAAGATATAGCATTTGTAGACGCTTGTCCATATCGACCTTACAGAGAACAATATAAAATCGTTCCACACCTTTTATTATTTCAACCACGGTCTCTCAAACTTTAGAGGAAAGAATGAATTTTTCTATATTCTTTCCATCGCTCAATCTTGAATATCTGGAATCTGACGACTCTTGTGAGGTGTCCATTGCCTTCAAGTCATGCCTTTTTGTCGTAATGACTTTAATGAAATAAAATTAGTAGCAAACCAAGTGACTCTAGGTCAGAGTATCTCACCGTTTACATATTTTTGCATTAAAGAGTAGGCCCAATAATGATTATATATAAACTTTGTAATTGATTATGCTCGAGCTACACAATTCTTGACTATGCCCAGCTCACTAATATCCTTTAGCATTAGATCTATTGATGAAAAAATAATATTTTTTTTTCATCAATTACAAACTGGCCTTTTTAAAATTCACTCCATTGTCGGTTATTTTTTTTGGACAATATACTATGGCATAATCTCTTCTACTACAATGTCTATTATGCTCTCAATGTAGTCTGCATCTTGGATCTTTTCATAAGCATTAACTGACTTATGAAACACCACCCTTCTATTGCAATAAACAAGAAAGTTAATGATACACATTCTTGTTTATCATGTCTAACTGTTATACATCAGTGTCACCCCCATATTCATCTTAGTGCCTTTTGAAGGATTTGATCCAATCCTTCAGTTTTGCTGCCACCTCATCTAAGTACACGTCATAAATCTCTCTCGGTGTTGGAGGTTGGATCCTCGTGCCAGACTTTTGAATAGATGAGACCATGCTTTGATAATATGGACCTTGGGTTGTATTTACTGGAATCTTGTGGAAGTTGAACCATTTTGAAATTATCTTGCTAGCTTCTTTTCTTTTGTATATGCATCGTCAATCCATGTTTGTTTCATTGTTTGTGGGGGATAGGCATGCAGATCAATATCAACAATATCTGGTATGGACCTCCTGCCAATACCTCTCATAAAACCACGGAGTCCACCATGCCTCATGCTACTAGTTCGACCTAACTAAGGAGGAGCAATTAGCTACCTCATGCTAGCCGACCTCTAGATTCCACCAGCATTGCTATGCTCTAATTGTGAGTCAGGTCATCGATGCCTCATTGCTTCATCGACCATATAATAATGCTCCAATGATGCACGAATCTCAATTGTGAGATCCTTATCGACTTTATCGCTGCGATCCTCATACTGATCATTAATTGGTTCCTACATAGCCTTATAGTATTCTTCTTCAACTCTTGCCTTCTTTTTTAATATATCTTGCTTTGTTCGTTATAGCTTACTTTGAAATAATTTATAGATCTCCGTCAGAACCTTCTTGCATTTTGCAATATCGGGATACCCGCCTAGTCAAATACATCTTCACCTAAGTTATTCCTCCACCCTTGTCAATGTAGTCATAATAAATACATTGTCAATTATGACGATTCTCATCTATATTTCGGGCATGAATATATGCTCATCATGTGGTTGTTCCTTTGATATCATGATTCTACCAAATTTAAATCAAATAAGCTATAAAGTATAAACATGTTGAATTAACCTAATATCGATCAAAAATTATTAATCATAATATTAAATAATTTTATAAAAATATAACTAATTCTATTTTTCCATCATAAATATGTGAAACATATAAAAGAAAATTAAGTACATTATTTTGATCCAATATACATCAAATTATGATAAAATCATCGTTAAATATACTAATCACATATTAACATAGTTAATTATCCATTAATCACTTCTCTTTCAATACTATAAACATGTCAAACACCCTAATAGGTATTAAAGATATAAAATTAACCTAAAATCAATCAAATTTTGATTAAATCATCATTAAAATGACTAATCACAACATTAAATAACTTTAATAAAACCTAATTAAACATATTTTATCATCATAAATATGTGAAACATATAAAAGAAACACTAAATACATCATTTTAATCCAATATACATCAAATTATGATGAAATCATCATTAAATATACTAATTACACGATTAACATAGTTAATTACCCATTAATTACTTCTTTTACAATACTATAAACATGTCAAACACGTATTAAAAACATTAAATTGATCCAAAATCGATCATAATTTAATTAAATCATCATTAAAATCACTAATTATAGTATTAAATAATTTTAATAAAACCTAATTAAACTTATTTTACCATCATAAATATCTTTCAATATTTAATATGCATGAAATATAAACATTTGACTTGTTTAATTTCAAATTAATCAATAGTTAAACACACTAAATATAATATTAAAATATAATATTAAATATCTTAATTACTCTCTAATTAAAGATAAAGAATACATACCTCTTTGATTAAAAAGTTCTTCCTCTTAATCCTCTCAAATTAGTCTCGATTCAATTCATAAATCATTGGTTTATAAAATTTAAGAGAGTATAAAAAAAAAATTTAAAATAATTTAAAAAAGTGTAAGAGTGAAATAAGGGAGATGAGTTTAAAAACTCATGAGAAAGAGCTCCGACGATCATTTTGACCGTTAGAACATTATTGCAAGTCGATAATGATCGAAACTCATGAGAAAAGACTCCAACGACCATTTTGATCGTTGGAATACTATTACGGGTTAGTAACGATCGATTTTGATTATTACCAACCTGTGTCGAGTGATAACGATTAAAATTTCGATCGTTATCCCCCAATATAACATGTATCGTCCAATACGAGACGATATTCAGCGTTTCGCTCGATAACGAATGATCCACGTATCGATCTGCTAGCAGATCAATACGTACTGCCCATGCCAGATCGTATTATTCAAAATTAAAAACATAGACTCCAACTCTATATAATATAGCCAACCAGGCTTAATAAACCTTTCACCTCCTCCCACTGCATCACTCTTCGGGAGAAGGGAAACGAAGGCAATCATCAAAGCCTTAGAGAGAAGCGCCCCTCCTCAATGCTCTCTTTGTTGCAGCGAAAAGATGAGGCTGAGATGGACCCAACAAGAGAATGCAACACTAACAGCAGCAGCAGCTATGTATGATGACAGAAAGGGAGAGAGACATACAAAAGCTTCCTGTTAATCGAACAGAAATTGGGAAAATAATGCTCCACCATCCCATCAACTCTCTCTCTCTCTCTCTCTCTCTCTCTCTCTCTCCCTCTCTCTCTCTCTCTCTCACTCACTCACTCACTCACTCACTCATACACACATTGTCACCCAAGCCTTCATAACTCTTTTTCACTCTGCTTTTTCTTTTGTGTGTGTCCTTCTAAATTACCACATTGAATTAAGAACGATGTAACAGACCATTTAAATCAATTCTTGGTTGAGCATCACATGATGAGATCATAAGATCTTAAGAGATTGAAATGGATACTCAATTAACATAAACAACTGTGTCAGTGACTTTGCAACAAATAAATCTTACAACCTTATTTACACTAAATGACTGTTTAAGATATCAGAGGCAGTAAAAGTTTTTAATTTTAACTGAAATTATCTCAGATTTAGTTTAAAAAAACAAAAGCCAAGATATATGAATTTAAACACTCAACAAACAAGAATAAGATTAAGCTGATTAATGTTTGAAAACTATACATGCAGGCAGGGATGAAGAGAGGGAACGAATCATGACACCAAGAATTATGATGCTAAAAAAAAAAAGGACAGAAACTTCAGAAACATGTAAAACAATAGAAGATAAGAGAAATAAAATCTTATCTTGATGCATTAATCATCTCATGATACAGCTAATAGTCAAAAGTTCACAAGCAGCTCAATTAAACTCTGTATACATGTTAGATCCTTAGTGGAGCTTCACAGAGATCACTAATACTAACAAGTTGAGATTCTGCACAAGCACACAGTCACATATGCAACTTGTAACAAAAAAATGGTTTCATAATCTATTAAAGAACAGCAATTATAAAACTTATGATGACCTCAAAATTCAGCAGTCCTAACTTTCCACCACAGAGAATAAAAATCTACTTGGATCTTAATTATGCAAAAACCTACAGATCAAGCTATTACCTCTCTGGCAACAGCTTCGTCAGGTTGTAAGTTCAACTTCAAATAAATGTTGCCACGCTAGTCAAATTCCAGAAAAAGAAAACTTGTTCTATTTTCTTATCATAGAGAGGAGAAAGCAACAGTCACTTGGCGACAACATTTACCGGGCAAGAATTGTTTATAACCCTCCAACAATCTGCAGGTACTTGATTCTGGAACAAATCAATACATGCATGAGTGATATACAATTGTTGCTTTAGCATATCATGATTTCGGAAGTGATAATACAAATAATCTGTATAATTGATCAGCCCATCCAAATGAAGATTTTACTAGTCACATAATATAACAAGATCAAGGGACAGTTAGAATAGTACATTAAGATGAACCAAACAAAATACAAACTTATCATACAAAAGGAACAAGACCATGTTGGCATAATCATCTGCCATTCTATATCAGAGGCAAACAAAACCATCAACAGGTATAAGGCGTAGGTGGTTTATACTTGGGCCACAGTTGAGCAAACCACAATTGGCATTGTTCTGCACCTCAGCTATTTTTTTCAACTGTATTTCAGATAATCTTTAATAGAACAAAAACATTAAAAGACCCAATAACACAAGACCACTAAATCATTAAATTGCAGATCACTCAAAAAAATAAACAATCATATTGATGTAGAGACGATAAATTTGCTGGAAGTAAAACATCACCCATAGTAACAACAACCAGGTCCATGTTTTGGAAGTAAATACTCAAAACCTCAAGTAAATGGATGGAAGACAAGGAATAAAGAAAAGGGAGGGGGAAAAAAATTAAACATGGAACAGAACTCAAATAAATTTTGGATTGCCTCACTTCAGGTCTCTCACAGAAGATCCATCTCATAATGCAATACATAGCCTAATATAGACTCAATAACTAGTGTCGACTCTTAAGTAGCCTAAACATGGATTTAATAAGAATTACATTCTAAACTTTGACCATTATTTGTATGGTCAAAATGACTTTTTTGATGTATTAATATCCAGGGACCACAAGATCATACATAAACAAGGTGAGAAGGATCCACGATATAAAATTAAACACAAATTTTATGCCCATCAATCTAAAAAATTTATAAAAAAACACACAAACCTGAACTATTATACTCATAATCCAAAAACAAGTAGAACTCCTAACTAATTTTTATTCATTTATGATTCATATCATCACCATCCAAGTTTTGACTCAATGCGAACAGTTCCCAAGACTTTCAATACGAGATATGTCACTTAGGTTAACTCAACTGAAATATAAGTTCAAATTTTGGTTGTTGGGCAAACTGTGGATGGTTAACCAATCTAACAAAATCTACATGTATATACAAACAGCATTTAACAATTCTGCAGGTTAAATAGCCATGTCAGGATTCATCCATTTAATCTAGAGACTAACAAATGTGGAAGCCAAGCGATTCATGATCATGAAAGTTCATGTCCATGTGCATGATTTGGCCACCGAACAAAACAGAGGACTTATTGGACATCCTAGCTTTTTGTCCAGTTATTGGTAGAGTAGAATCTAATAGACAAGGGGACCACTCAAGAGCTTTTGAGCCAATCAAGATCATGCTGGACCTAAGCCAGCCATGAATCCTACATTTTCTTTTTTAGGTTGACAGATCTTACCCGATTCAGTTGATATCAATGGATTCAATGAACCTCCCTATCCAAACAAATTCAAGCCATTTCTGACCAATCTCAGACAACTCCAATTAATTATAATGGATTCCAACTGATTTACTTGACACAACAAATTCAGGTAGATCCCAACTAATCCTAATGAATCCCAAGCTGATCAAGTAGGACTTAGCAAAGTCCAAATTAACTGATTTCAATTTTCAACTAATACAACCCAGTCATGAACCTAAATTCAGTGACAAACCTGAACTCGATCTTGATTTTTGGAGGCTGTCTTGGATGAATGTAATAGAGAAGACAAAGAAAAAAATCAATGGAACGAATTTAATGGATTTTTGAAACTAAGATCTTAATGATAAAAAGGTCTTTTCAGATTTTGCAACTATGCCTATCGTTGGATACTATCATAAGATGGATAAGAGAAGAAGAAGAAGGTCTTTTCAGATTTTGCAAATATTCCTATCAATGGATACTATCAGAAGAAGATGGAACTAGAAGAAAGACTGTAAAAGCTCTGACAACAATTGTAAAACAGTGGAGGAGATGTCGACACTGGTACACTCATCTTTAGACACAACCAATGCTTTTGCCATCTGCCAACTTTTTCCATCCACCATAGCTCAAAACAATGGAGACAGGAGATATATATATATATATATATATATATATATATATATATATATATATAGAGAGAGAGAGAGAGAGAGAGAGAGAGAGAGAGAGAGAAGAGGAGGATGACAGAGACCAGCATTTAACTTAAAGGAAGAGGAATGATATCACAAGGTATTACAAATGCTTTCTTCAGTTGCTAGTACTCTTGTTTGCCTCTTGTACAGGTTCCATGAAGCATGCCTTGTCTCCACCTCTACTGTGTCTTCACGATGTACTCAACCAAGGTTTTGATCATGGTTCACTTTACTGATCCATACCGATATACCAACCAACTATCAGTACGGTACGTATCAAGTTATTCCGAGCCGTACCGAGCATATTGACACATGGTACATGAGAGTGTACCAATATACCGCCCATATTGATCCCTTGTCGAACTAGTATGTACTACCCAAACCGAGCGGTACAATGCGGTATGATGAATTTTTGATAAAACATGCAAAAAAGCACCAAGGGATTTAGTTGTTCTTAGTTTGACAAGTGATTGCACATTGAGTTATGGAGATACTGAATAGCAATTATCAGAAAATAATTTCTTAAACAACTACAATGCCAAAAGATAATTGTGTTCATTTTGCATTAACATTCAATTATGTTAAGAAGTGGCATTTTGATTTGGCTGCACAAATTAGCAGAAATTGAAACTTGCAAATCGGTTTCTCTCTGATTTACCAATAAATTATTACCATCAGGGTAAATGGATAATAAAATTCAGTTAGATATATAGTAAGAAATGATTTTGCAATAGACGAGCAAATATCCTAGCTTTTAGTGACTGATAATTGATGTAGAATACGATTTGCAGTCTACTAGATGACCAATAACATTATGACAATATGTTGCTTCCACCAATTGCCACGGAGAAATTATGAAGTCTAGGGTGAAGTATCATACAGATGAAAGGCCAACCTGTCATTCATAAGAAGTCCAATAGCATGGCATTGGAAATGCTCCAGCTAATGAGCACATACAACAATGGGCATGAAACAAAGCAGAGAACTTCAGCAAAGACAGCAGCTCAGCTCGCCGAATAGGAGAAAAGGAAGAAGGACAAATAGCCATTTCAAGTAGCAGTACCAGGAGGAATCTTGCAGTTTCATCCAAGACTGGGAAGCATCTGAATTGGATCGATAAGCTGTGCCTGCTGCACTGATCCTCCTCCCATGGCAAAAATATCGATTTCTTCAGTGCTGGATGTAGCCATAGTTGGTGCGCCCCTCGCTTCACCGAGGCGCCACATGTACCAGGACCCGACGGAGCGATAGGGTCTCCACCGCTCGCAGAGCTGCTCCATCTGCGAAGGCCGTGGGACATCCTCGAGGCTATATAGCATATGCACCCCCTTACGAACACCCAGGTCGCCGACGGGGAGCACATCCGGGCGGTGGAGCGAAAAGATCATGAACATGTGTACGGACCAGGCGCCGATGCCCTTGACCATAGTGAGCATGGTAAACAGCGACTTGTCATCCATGGCCACGATGGCGGCGTCGGAGAGGATGCCATTGTGGTACTTGCGGGCGAGGTCATGAAGGTAGGAAGCCTTGCGGCCAGAGACACCGATCTGGCGGAGCTGGTGCGGGTTGAGGGCGAGGACAGCCTCGGGAACGACGCCGGCCTCGCCGCCGCAGAGGGACAGGAAGCGGGTGTAGACGGAGGTCGCGGCCTTGAAGGCGAGCTGCTGGTAAAGGATGCTGCGGGCAAGGGCATGGAATGGGGGGTGGAGGCACTGGAAGAGGGGCGGCTCGTGGGCGTCGATGACGCGGGCAAGGTGGGGGTCGGCGGTGCGGAGGTGACGTAGGGCGGCAGCGATCTCCCCGTCGGCGGACAGCGGCCGGGGAACCACGCGGACGGCGAGGCGGCCGGTGGAGGAGGGGGTTTTCTTGGAGGCGTCTTCGGCCGCGGAAGAAGAGGACGAGGTGGAAACCTTTCGGGTCTTCCGGGGGCGGAGAGAGATGGTGGCGGTGGTAACGGGAGAGGGATTGGGGGTGGGGAGTTCCTTGGGGGAGGAGGAGGAAGAGGCGGCGGCGGCGGAGGGGGGGGTTTGCTCTCCCATGGAAGCGGAGATGGGGAGGAAACGTTGGCGGCGGTGGCGGCGGTTGCGGGAGGAGGCAATGGGGGCATCGATCTTGGAAGGGTCAATAAAAGGAGCAATAACAAGAAAGTAAGCTACAGAATTGTAGGCGACGACGTAATCGCCCGAGTGATGTCGAGCACAGATTTAGTCTTTAAAGTCTTCCCCTCCGTATCAACTCCCGACCTACTGTTCTCAACAACGCTTTAAGATGCGTGCACATGCTTGATCATCGCCACTTTAAACACTAAAATTAATATGTAATAAGGAACAAACAGAGAGATTTCATTGGTATGTGCATGGCATGTATATCGATTATCTTTGACTCGATTTATTTTGAGGTGAATTAGTTCGAGCAAATTTTAGCTACCCGATTCGATTCGATCGATTCATGGCAACGCCTTTGAAGCGTCTGCTGCATCAGCAAATCATCGTTACAACAACAAAAGTTGATATCTCAATGTGACGTTCGTCAAAGTAAGCAAAAAATATATAATATTCGATAAATACATCTTTGTTTCATTCCTAATAACTTAGAATTATCAATTTCTAATGTCATTTAAATACTAAAATATTTAACACTTTAGATAAGATGGACAGTTTCAAAGAAATATAACCATTGTCGATACTTGGAAATTAGAAATACTTTTGAAAAGTAGTCATCTAATACTAGACAATACTAGGTAGGTCAAGTTGAAAAATCTACTTCTACACCACTTTAAACATCAAACTTTTTGGAAACAATCATGAGTTACAAGAGCAAATTGCACAATCTCAAACTTATAATTTTGATTGGAATGAGACATTTATAATCGATGACAATGAAGATAGTTATAAGATATTTGAACAAGAATGGATTGATTAAAGAACAACAAAAAAGTCGAGGAAGATATATGTCATAATATACATGATGTCTATGATATTGTCGATGAGCTTATCGATTTTAATCTAGATATGTATAAAAATCTCTATGAGGAAAGAGTTATAGAAGCCTTAATCTTTTAACTCCATATCCAAATGAAGATGAACTTATCATCGATGAGCTATATATTGTTGGATAAGTAAAAATTTATCAAATCTATAATTTGTTGATATGATACTGTTTAATATAATAATTTATTTATGATATTTGACACATAATTTATTCATGTTTTATAGGTATTTAAAGATATTTTAGAGTTTAAAAAAGTTTTGCAAGAATATTATAAAGAAGAATTTTGAGATAAAAATTATCTATGTATGGCCAAGTCTATTATTTCGAAGGATGTAATCTTTTGATTTCAAGCTTTTGACACTTGGCGTATTTTTGTTGTACCTATATATGTATCCATAAATAAAATAATATAATAAATAAAGTATCATATTTTAAAGATATAAAATATTAAAATATTATACCTCAATGATATTATCAATTGGCATTAGAAGCCTTTTCAGTAGGAATCGAAGTATGCATTTGATATACTTACATAATAAGCATAGACAAAATTATAAAACATATGTACATATCTTTAAATGAACTCTAAACTAAAATATAAATAAAAATACACAAACTATACAATTGATAAAAGTCGACGATGATGATACTATCATCACCTAAAACCAACTTACACGTGAGATCTTCTATATTTTATCTATTTGACAACTCTTTTATAAAGTATTTTTTTATTTATATAATAAAAAAAACTATTGCTTTAACATCGACCACTTCTTCATGATTTGGAACATGAATAGGGCTAAACTTAGTTGAGCCATTGACGAACCAAAAAATGCAACCCTCACTTGAGGTTTTCAAAATACTAAAATGGATATATCGTTATGTCATAATATTAGAAATATATGTTATATAATTAATTAGAGTCTTCGTAAATACATCCATATGATACTACTTAGGAGAAATAGGTATCATGTAGCCTCCACTTGGTTTAAAAGTAAATACATCCATATGGTTTAAAATAATCCATGTAACTATGATTATTAACTATACACTATCCTATATGACATGGTGAGGGAGGTATCACTAATTTCATATCTACCAAAAAATATAATTAATTAGTTATGTATAACATAATAATATTTATTATAAATTATTAAGTATATATATATATATATATATATATATATATATACCTATTATAACTCCTTCGTCTATGTTTTCAGAGTCGAAGGGATCTACACAATGAGATATTAATTTATATATAAAAGTAAATATTATAAATAAGACAAAGGTAATCAGAATCATCTAAAAACAATTTGTCACTATAATGATAGGAAAAAAGATTTCATGTTAGGTCATAATGTTGACATTTGTATATTCATTTATGAAGTATAATATTGAATGTTGACATTTGTATATTATCAAGTAGCACAACGATGATAAAAGTCATTTTTAGATCAACACAATTAGAAAATTCAACTTGACATGCTAATTTTTTGAAGTCAACCAAATTGCAAAAGATTTTGACTTAATATAAGGCCAAACTATCTCTAAACTGCATAGTCCAACTCTATCAACAAATTGAAGTATATATCTCATTTTTAATTTAGGAGGATCAACGATATATTGTGAACCACCTTGACCACACCATGATGATCAACTACATTTAAATCCAAAGCAAGTTTGGAGCAGAAAACTAGTTTCTCCAACCAATCATAGTAGGCTGATTCCTGATTCTATACTATTTTAGAGATATTATATCATCATCGACCAATCAAAGCACATCAAAGTTTATATTAAAACATGATGGAAACTCTAGAAGAACATGTTACTATCGAGGGTTCTCGTAGACTACAAACCGTAGAGGGAGGGAAGCAGTATCCGATCCGATCCGATCCGAAGTGACCCAATCAGAAGTGACTTGACCCAAATCTAGACTCCCTGATCGAACCAAACCAGCCCGTGAATTGTGCCTCGAAACAATCCAATTCAAGGGCATTATCGAAAGTTTTAATAAAAAGGTATCCCATGGTAAAATTTAATTGTAAAAACATCATCCGATAAAAATCTAATAAGTTTTTCAATAAAATATCATATTCTATTTATGGATTATGGTATCACTATGATATAAATGCTTAATCTAGTTTGTGGCATGTATTATTCATTCGGTATCATTTTGGTCTAGTTATTTTCGCCAAATAAACATTTGACTGACGCTTGTAAAATAATTAAAAATATTTTTTTTTATCTAATTATATCATTATTATTATTATTATTATTATTATTATTATTATTATTATTATTATTATTATTATTATTATTTATTTTAATTTTTAGAATAATTTAAGTTGGAAACTCTCGAGTAATATACACATGAGTTCCATATTACAACATTTGAAAACAATTATCCTACCACATCAAAAATGTTTTCCAACCCTATAAACTCGATCAATTCAACCTTAGGTGGTGGTAATAAATCATCTGTGTTTGGTACAGTAAATTTGGTAACATATTTTTTTTCCTTATAGAAACAAATAAGTAGCATATCATACAAGCTTAAACCTATTACCATGTACTGATTTCCAAATTGTTAGTGTGTCAGATATGCAAAGATAGGGCTTTTAATTATGTCACCATTGAAAGGGAAACCATAATAATATAATAAAGGAGAGAGAGAGAGAGAGAGAGAGAGAGAGAGAGAGAGAATCGCTATCTGACAAACAAATAGTTTCGGTCGTGGGCTTTCAAAACCAGTTGTAAACGGGCCAAATCTAATCGATGCCAAATCGACTCGAACCGGCTTGAGGATTGCAAGATCAATGCAACGCTCAACCCGGTCCAGCTTTGATTACTTTCCACATCAAGTGGTGTTTCTAATCACATAGTTAAAAAGACTAGGAGTTAACTTGATCTTCTTGGTGAGGATTCAAGCCAAACACATCATTTATTGAAGTCAATTTGCAGTCCATGCCTATCTTATGCTAAGCTCATGCATCAGATAAATAGAATAAGAAGCTAAATGCGTTAGCAAGAGGTTCACAGTCTATTTAATACTCGATTGCATGCTCACACTCACAGCTTTTCACTTGTATGTGTATTCCGTTGCCACATTCTGGCACAAGACTTGCTGATGACACTTCGTCTCTCTTTCCAACTCGGTTCTTAGGTTGAGAACCATGGATGCACTGCACATTCTGAAACCAACTCAAATGTTCTACTGCCTGATTCTGGTTTCAGCAAGCAAATACAGATTTGACATCAACCAATGTAAACCCATCAGGAACATGCACAACCCTTTTCACTACACATCTTGAGTCGAACCAGATAGTAAGGTAAGAATGGTATTTGGCCTCAGAAAACAATCTGTGTCAACATAATCCAGTTTCACGACACATCATGCTCAACAGAGGTGAATGAGATACATATAGACTCCCGATATGGAAGAGTTATCATGGTTTTCTAAAAAATAACCTATCGTTGCTCAATCAATTTGTGAAGCAAGACATATAACAATATCTTCTTGTGTTTCTCATGTAGTTTAGGTAAGAAGACTAATACAAGAATCTCATGTGTCATAGAAGAAATCAACCAAAATTTATGTTAATAATATGTCAACTATTTTTTTGGCTAAAAATCTAATCTATCATGAGAGATCCAAGCATATTGACATAATGTTTTATTTTATAAGAAAGCAGCATAAAGATGTGAAGCTACTTCATGCAAAAACAAATGAACAAGTACCGAATATCTTTACAAAACCCCTAAAAGTTGAAATTTTCAAATATCTCACATAAAAGACAAGTTAAATTAAAATTCAGTACCCAGGAAGAGTCCAATTTAAATTTTACCTCATAAGAGATTAAATATGATATATTGTCTTCAGAGTCTATCCTTAGACTGTATATGGTTATGTTTTGTATTCTTTTTTCTCAGTAATATGATAAAAGATTCATATAGTCGACTTTAAATAATTAAAACTTATGATATTATTATTATTATTATTAAAAATAAGTAAATTGTGTCAAGTTTTTAGTGAATATATTTGAGATATCTTTTCTTTTGTCTAAATTATTTTATTTTACTCTCGCTCTGATGGGTCAAGGCCATTGTTTCTTTCAATCTGTTCTGATCATCTTTTGAACAGGGTGAGATGAAGAACTGCAATGCATGTATGTACTGTGGGTCACAAGAGTGCAGACCACACTAAAAGCATGGCTTAGGTATTCACTTGCCTTGGACAGCAGACTTGGATTGTTTTCAGCCACGAAGCTTCAATCAGAAAAGGTGCTCTCAGCTTATCGCCCACAGAAATAGCAGAATGGAGCCCATGGCTTAGTTGTTCACTTACTTGCCCAGGGCAGCAGACTTTGATTGTTTTCTATCGTGAAGCTTCAATCAGAAAAGAAGGTGATCTCAGTGTATCGCCCACATAAATATCAGAATGGAACCATTTTGCTGCAGGTGATGAAGTACAACTGACAGTCCTTGGCACAGTCCTCACTTGAGCTGCAGATTAACCTAACAAGAGCATGTAACATCAAGTCAGTACCATGGCACTCGTCTCAAGGATGGATTGTTGTGGCACACAGGATTGAATCTTTGCGTCGGAGTGGATCCATACCCAGGATGGATAAATCAGTATCCATCCATGTTTAGGCTCATCTCGTCTGAATACAAACATGATTTATGCTTTTGTTACCGATGATAATGTCATCAGTGGGACCCATCAAGGATAAGAAAGAAACGTGGCTTCCCCCCCACTTGCATTCACTGATCTCACTGCTATTGATGTGGTAGATCCAATCCACACAAGAATCCATGAAGCTGGGGCAGGGAAGATTTAGGTTGGTAGCATGAAATGAAGCCCCAAGTTCACGTGCATGCAGTACACCGAATAAAAACCCTAACATGCATTGTATGTGTGGCAGCAGGGTCACCACGAAGCAACATATTTTTCTTTGTTTTAGCTTTGTTATGACGGCAGCCTGTGATTGCGAGCAAACGAAGGCCATCAGTTCCATGACACTGCTGAGAAGAGAACAATGCAAATGATGCAGTGGGAGCCCCAGATCAAGGGTCACATGCCCCAGAGAAGACAAGGACTCACCATTTCTTATTCTTTTCCTGGTTAGAACTGTTGTGGTTGCTATTTCTTGAAGCTGTTCCAGAATGATCTGTGTGACTCCTGGCTCTTCTTCAATGTTTAGGGTTTCTTTTGGGGAAAGTGAACTATTGTTGGATGCCTTCTGATCCAAGTAGCATGTGCATTAGAACTCTGGGAGCCATGAATCTTTCTACAGGGCACACTGGGAAATGGTGTATGACATTAAGAAATTAAGGTTGACTCTCTAATGGAGATTTAAACTCAACTAAAGTAGTTCAAGGCAATAAATTAAGTTCACATAAGATAACAAGCCGCACCTGTTCTGATGTTTGAGTATGTATTCTGTCATCCTCCATGATTGCACAGATTGCTAGCGTAGGTACAGATTGCTACTAATGGATCAACCTGACTATAGTTTCACATCAGCACAACTTTCATTAGCATATAAATCTTTCCAACAGCAACTTCTGAGTATTATTTTCCAAGGTTTAATCTATCTGGTATTCGAGTTCGGATTATAACTAATATAATATACAAATAATTGCTTAAATAAAATGACAAGATAGTTACCTCCCAGAGTGGACAAAGCAGTATCCTCCCGCCCGTGATCAGCTGCATGTGATCAGGAGCAGCTGCTGTTGTCATTGCCCCACTCATGTGCCCTACTTCGGCCTTTGCATGCATCAGGAAGAAACACACTTACAGAAACCCTCTCCTCTGTGATGGAGTTTTGGTGGAATTGTAATCTTTCATGTCACTGTTACGAGTTGATGTGCATGTAGCAGAGGCTGCAGAACTCCTGGACTAGCTTGCAGCAAGCTGGTAGGGTAGTGTTGTCCCTGCTGATTGTCACAAGATATATGAGCGCGTGATTCCCCCAGAAACAAAATATTATGTTTGCAAAAGGTTTGAGTGACAAGAATGTGACTGTTTGCGTAGGACATTTTGAATTCCTTGCCTTTCAGACTTCTCTATTGTTATGTAGCAGTAGGTGGAGAGGAAAGAGTCACGAGAGAGGGAAAGGGCTTGTGGCTATTTAAACCCAGCCTTCCCTCCTCTCTCACACAAAACGTAAAGATGAGGGACTTTAGACTGAAATGCTTTGGGCTGATTCTCCTTGTCATTCTTGTGATGTGCTCAAATTTTGATGCTTGTGAGGGGAGGAAAGGAAGGCGTTGGAGGAAACAAAACCCTCCCTCTTCCTCCTTGGCTAGAAAGAAGATAAAAAATGGTGGTGGCGACAACCATGGCAGCGGAGGAAGAGGAGATTACCTGAGTGCAACTCTGAGCCCAAACCCGATAACAGAGTATCCGATGAAGACAGCCATGTTCAATGTGCTCGATTTCGGAGCAAAGGGAGATGGCATCGCAGATGACACCGAGGTAGCCATTGTTACCTTCTCCTCGTATCCTTGTTGGTATTAGCTGAAACCAATCCACATTGCTGACCATTACAAACCAGCATGGCTCTCCTTGATTGGCATTTTATCACATTTAACACCTACAAACACAATACAACACATCTACATGTTAAGTTAATAAGGATATGTTTCTCTTTGCAAGGTATTGACAATATGCCAACTAGTTTTCCCTCGGTGGGGAAAAGCAATAAAGCCATAACTAAACCAGCAAAAGTTCCAAAGCAAGAGTTAGAAACATCCTCTTTTTTTGTCTCATTCACCTAAAAGAAAATTTCAAGTGCATATATCGTACTTCTAAATTGCAGAAGCTGATGAATATATACAGCATGTAAACAGACGAAATGGTGGAAAAAGTTGATGCTCATATACCTGACTTCATGAACAAATGCAGGCCTTCCAGGCTGCATGGGCTGCTGCTTGCAAGGTGGAAGGGTCAACTGTGGTTGTTCCAGCAGAATTTGAATTCCTTGTAGGCCCTATCTCCTTCTCTGGACCTTATTGTCAGCCCAACATTGCTCTCCAGGTATATCTCGCAGCTCAATCCTGAAAACAAAATCCTCAAAACAAATAAGTAACTGACAAGAAAAAACAACTAAATAGGATACTTGTGTACTACAGTTTGCTAGAAACAATTGGTCACTATATTGGCAAGTAGGTTTCGTCGTGATCCACTGTGTAGGTCCAGGTTGTGCCTGACCACAACTTAAAAGATTTAATACATGGGTTCAACGAACCAAGACAGGTATCCAGAATCAGATAGTTATCACATTAGATCCTAGTGTTAACCAGTTTAGATACATTTGTATAATTTGACAAGAATTTGTTATTGATAGATTGGATGGGTATGAGCCATGAAACCCCCACAGCAACAGCAGCTACCTCTTACATAAGCAAACCTGTGATAAGAACCATCGGAACTATTGGTAATGAATAAATAGGTTTAATTTAAGTTATTCCTTCCTCCAAAGAAAAGGTTTAACCAAGTTTACCAGCAGGGTCCAAACAAAAGGAGAAAACTGATATGCTCTGTAGAAAATGAAACACACATGAAGAACTGAACTCTCTTGCAGCTGGATGGAATGATCATTGCTCCAACTGATGCCAAAAGGTGGGGTTCTGGGCTACTGTGGTGGATTGAGTTCTCAAAGCTGCAAGGAATATCAATTCAAGGCAGTGGAACAATAGAAGGGCAAGGCAGTGTATGGTGGACAACTATGGAGTCTGATGTTGATCCAGTAAGCCACATAAACATCTATCTCCATCATAAATATATGAATAGATCTGCCCACCGTTCCCAATTTCTAGAATTCTTATCTGCTTACCAGGGAAGAAAAACCAATCCAGGTTCATTTTCTGTTAAAGTAATTCCTGTCACCTTGAGGAATAAGTACCATCTCACAATATATATTCAACAAAAACTCCTGACTTTCATCCTTCAGACTCATTTCCCATTCTAATAATAATCATAATATTCATCAGATATTCCTAATGGTGAAACCTTTGACAGATAAATGCTGAGCTCAGTATGAAACTGCCGCAGATCAAGCCAACTGTAAGATTTCTTGCCTTGCAGCTACTCTAACAATAAAGCAATATCAAGACATGATTAACAATACTTTGCATATTTTTTCTTCTCTAATTCTGTTCTGCAGGCTCTGAGATTCTATGGGAGTTACAATGTCACAGTAACTGGCATCACAATCCAGAACAGTCCACAGTGCCACCTCAAGTTTGACAATTGTGAAGCTGTCCAGGTCTTCAACATGACAATCAATTCACCAGGAAGCAGCCTTAACACAGATGGCATACATCTTCAAAATTCTAGAGATGTTATGATTCATCATACCAACATGAGCTGCGGTATAGCCTATACACCGTTCAGGAATTTCCTGTTTGATGGCATACAAAATGATTATTCTGGTGATTGTTGACCCTCATACGAAGAGTCAAAATGATCATGGGGACCAACTTGACTTCATTTTTTTAATACATTTTTAGGCCTTCCCTGTTCTTAAAACAGCTTAGAATGCAAGTTCCTGTGTTCTTAGTCTTAGGCATCATCTCACTAGATGTTTATCCAATATACAATAGTGACCAAAAAAATTAAGTTTTATCCGCTGGTGGGAGACCAGATTCTTCCCAATAATTTTTATCTTCACCTGAAAGAATAGAAATCAAATAATGAGAAAGAAAGTGCTTAGAATTCGAGTAAAGAAAAATTAACTTGCGCTTATATCATACTTCACTTATAAGTTAATTCCAATCATGTCATCGATGTAACAGCTATTGACTTTCTTAATATACAGGTGATGACTGCATCTCCATCCAAACCGGATGCTCAAACATCAATATACACAGTGTAGAATGTGGCCCAGGCCACGGGATCAGCATTGGAGGCCTCGGAAGAGACAACACCAAAGCATGTGTTTCTAACATAACAATAAGGGATGTCAATATGCACAACACCATGACCGGTGTCAGAATCAAGACCTGGCAGGTACATGCTTGAGCAGCGTCATAAAAATTATGATAAATTCGACCCTTCTGATTTTTCTCAGTTAGGCATTCATAAAAATCAAGGTTGATGTCTTCTGCAAAGAATTAACAGTTGACTAGCAACATCAAATCACAATTTTCTTATCCTACCAATACAATTCCTTGTTAGCTACATTCTTCGAGTCCTTGTGCTACCTGGATGTGCTAATGGTTATCTGCATACCTATTAAATTATCACAGGGTGGATCGGGCTCCGTCCAGAGTATAAAATTCTCAAACATAAGAGTATCAGAGGTCCAAACTCCAGTTGTCATAGACCAATTTTACTGTGACAGAAGCTCCTGCAAGAACCAGACATCAGCAGTGGCACTGTCCAGCATCGCATATGAGAACATAAAAGGGACCTATACAGTAAAACCAGTGCACTTTGCTTGCAGCGACAGCTCTCCATGTTCAGACATTAGCCTAACCGAGGTTGAGCTTGAACCACTACAGGAACATTATCATATTTATGAACCCTTCTGCTGGCAGGCTTTCGGGGAACTGTACACCCCAACCGTTCCTCCAATTGTCTGCCTGCAGAATGGAAAACCAACAAGCAAACCTATCTTGTCCGATGATGACTTGTGCTGATACTACCATAGTCAATAATCATTGATGCAAATACATGTGTGGTCATTTAATTATCACGACCCCTTTGCACCATTAGGAGTAAAAATCTAGATTCTCCAGTTAACATCATTACAATTACTACAAGAGTTTATATAATTTTCATATATAAGCAAATATATGTACATTGTTGTTCCCCGTAGTGGCACTCCACATATATTGATATATGGAAATAGGTTATGCTAAGTTCAGTTCATTGTTAATGGTATATATACAGATCATTAGTTATATATGTTGATTCAAATTTTGAGAAACATGCAGCAGCTGTGCTAGCTATTCAATTTTATCGAAATAAGCTGAATGACAATCATTAGAAATATTTACTTAATGCACTAAGCCTTTGTTTCTAAGCATTTCTGGAGATGCTTAAATTAAAGTTTCTGATGCCAAAGACTGATGAAAACCTCCCAAGGCAAGCAGAATCTTATCCAAGCAACTAACGGAACAAAAATCTATGCACAGGTGAATTAGTTCATCAGAAGAAACATAACAGTTTTTGATGCATCAGTTCTGCCAGAAGTAGTATAGATATTTCTCAAACAAGAATTCACTAGAAGCACTCATGACAAGCAATGCAATGAGAACACTTGAAAGTCCATACTTGTTTATAAGTTCCAAAATAAGATAGCCTTGTCTGGGAAATATGATAGTACCAAAGGGCAGAGGCTGCTTGATCAAATTATCTGACATTTTGTATAAACTCCACAGATCGTTCTATAAAACAGATGTACAGTTACATGCATATGTTCATACAGCTACCCTAGCAAGTAAATGGAAATTAAAAGTTAAAAAAGAAAGGAAATAATATTTTAGTCTTCCACTACATACAAGTGATAGGACAATCAACACTAATTGGACAAGTAACAATACACCTATGAAATGCCAGCTAGGTTCAATAATTCATTACAAAAACAAAAATGTGTATGTTTTTGGCTGTTTGTAGTTTCAACCTACTCAGAAGTAACTTCAATTTACCACCATAGAAATAAGTTTTCATTGTTCTTTACCCACTATCCATCTGCTCAACTTGACTTGAAAATAAATATGCATCTTTAAGGGAATTTCATTTATCAAGTATACATTGGTTAAGACCCGAAGTTTGATGACCAGAATGTATATATCTTTTAAGTGCAAACTCTGAAAGATTGGTCACATGTTAACACATCTCCCTCCCCCTTTCATACCAGTAAATGTTAAGTTATCATGCAATGTCCAGATATCCTTAAGAATTTGGCATCTAATAGTACCATAGATAAATATTTGAAGATTTTGAGCATGTTAGTAGTATTGTTCATTTTTTACAACACTTATAAGTGGAAAAAAAATTATGTCAGAACCACTAGGCATTGCAACTGGCAAGAAGAGTATACACGGTCACGATGCACCTAAGTTATTTGTACTCATAAATAAGTGGTATCAGGTGTTACTATTCTCCACATGGTCAGCATTGAATTTGATCATATGGAGACTAATCAAAATTTGGTACAACACATTGCCCATCAGCTGTGCAACTTCTCCAATTTGTAGTCATGTTTATTAACAAACGCCATGTCCATTCTTTGTTACACACCCCTCAGAGCTTTACACATCCCATCCATCATCAGGGCAACAACATGAATCTCATGTCATAATAATTCTTATTTCAATCAGTTCTAAACCACCTTATCCAACATTAAACGAGCAGGCAACAGTGATTTAGAAAAGCTCAAAAATTATCATTCTTCCACATGTTCTCCAAAAATTACAACCAAATATACAAAATAGTCCACCATCAAGATAACCTAAAACCACAAAGAAATCAACTTTACTGGATTATGTTGATCATAGGTGATGCAAATTAACTAGGTTTTTTCAAACATGACAAAATCATGAGAAGAATGACGTACTGGTGGATATTTCAAACATCTTCTCAACCATGTCTTCAAATTATCATCTAAGATACGCTTGTTCTTCGCCCTCAATTCAAGCCTGGGTCAGGAAACTCCACGATCTTTAACGGCGGAGCAGAAATCACCAGCTAAGAAACCGACCCTATTTCTCGTCAATTAATAGGTAGGTTGGAATGACCTACGGCGAGCGAAGTCGTCCAATGGACAGGGGGAAATCACGCTGGGCTTGGGTGGAGAACCCCGTGGCAGAGGGCCGCGAGCTAAGATTGGGGTTTCGATGGAGAAGCAAAGAAGGGATCTCCCAGGGTAGGGTAAGAGGAAGCGAGGGGGCGGCGTGGTGCGGGCAGGGTTGAGGATGGCGTCGGGGAGGGCGGGTGGGGCGGTGAGCCTGACGGCCGTCGCCTTCCTTCGCGGTTGGTTTGTATTGTAATCTTCGTGCTGCCGAACCCGAGTCCAACCGTTCCCGTCTCTGACACGACGGTTCGTCGAATCGATTTTTATTTTTTGTTTTTTCCTAATTCTTCTTTTGTGTTTTGTCCTATATATATATATATATATATACACACACATATATATATATATATACACATATATACACACACACACACACATATATATATATATATATATATATATATATATATATATATATATATATATATATATATATATATATATATATATATATATATTATATAATATATATATATATATATATATATATATATATATATATATATATATATATATATATATATATATATATATATATATATATATATATATATATATATATATATATATATATATATATATATATAACAAGGAGAGCCATAAATAGTGTTCATTTGAAGGCATCCTGTGAATCCTACTTACTGTAAAAGCTTCGGTTGTAGTTGATCACAGGCATCCACGCAACACACTGCCTTTTGCAGAGCAAGACATCGGATTAATTGGTGTTAGGCGTTCTTCACTGTCATGCAAAGAACCATATGTCCCTGTGGCTCAACTAAATTGGCTACAAAAGAAGACATCAAGTACGATCCAAAGAAAGAGGTCCATATTCCCTCAATGGAGTAATAGCTTCACATGTGCGCATGTGCAAACATTTTTTTGATGGTTACCTCTTAATCTGTGAAGCTTTTTGTGTAGTCTATGATTTATGTCCACAGATTGTCTATCACAAACATAGGTTATCGACTAACAAATTTCTCATTTCCGAGTTATTGTTCTATATTTCTACAAGCTTTACTAACCCTTCTTAAGTACATATATATGTGGATTTCTAATTATTGACAGAGCTTCAATCAATGTTAGGGTTAATTATAGATTATCCCTTGTATTTGGATCCTATTAGTGTTATAGATCCTATACATAAAAAATTTATATTGAGATTCCTATAATTTTAAAAATAAAATAAGTAATATCATTTGTCGTTAACTATATTGACGAAAAATATAATACATGGGATCGATGTATAAATGATAGACAAAAAAATAATTTTGATATTTTTTCTATATTTCAATGACTATATCGATAAAAAAAGTTAATTTTAACATCTCACATATTAAAAATAAAAGGGATATTAAAATTATATGTTTGTCATGTGTTGTATTTTTCATCAATACAACTGATGACTTTACGGAAAATTGGATTATTTATTTAACTTTTAAAATTATAGAGATCTCAATACAAATTTTTAAGCATAAAGACTGTAATATTAATAGGATCTAAATATAGAGGGTAATATGTAATTAGCCCTCAATATTAGGATGATAAGTAGGTTAGGCTATGGGTAGTTTTCTACCCAACCTAATTGCTGTGCCAAATGAGGAATTTCTTGAAGGGTTTTGTAACTCATTGAATCAGAAAAGATAAGGAGTTGAATCAAAACTAAAGTATTGTTTGCAATTTCTCAAAAAACTTCAGTTTACTTAGTCGATATGGAGTTAATCTC